>NC_135656.1:39432585-39673923 GCF_964188315.1 Podarcis muralis | reverse complement strand
TGAGCAAGCTCTCTCTGTGGCTTTATTTCTCATATGGTACTCACTTTAATATTTTCAGCCTTGCCTAAGGCTGCAATTTGAACTAACTGAAGTCATAGGAAGAATATCTTACTGAACTCAATGGGGAAAGGATCACTTTCAAAATCACTTTTGGAAATGGGCTGTATGTTAGTAATGGTCATACTCTGGCCTGAGCCTCAGGGCAGTTAAATAGATTTTGTCTGCATTAAGCGACCCAACTCAAAACCTTTATTCACAGAATATACTACTGCTATCTAACACAACTAGACTTTTGCTTTATCGGGGGTTTCAGCCAACCCAACACTTAAAAAGCTTTTTTCAGGGTCAGACTCTGCAAAAATGAAATCCCAGGCAGTTTCCCATTTAGATATTGAATGCAACAAAATTTGCAACACTGTATAACTTGGGAAAGCAGTTTTGTAGCAGCACTGTTATATTATGAAAGAGTTACGAAGGGAAGCACACCCAACAGAGCAAATTTTACATTTGACGTATTCTTGATATGGCCATGTTAAAAAGGTTACTGTTACACACACACATAAAAACAAGGAAACTGAAAAAGTGACTTGATATATAGGACTATCACCTGTCGTGTTGCTCTACCTGTAAAAAAGGCAACATGCCACCATACAGAAGCCTGCTGCATTGCATAAAAAGAAATTCCTCCAGCTACCATTGTGACAAGCGGTATCGTATCATTGGAGAAAGCCACATACTTCTGAGTGAAGTAAAAATAATGGATCACAGGACATGTCTAAAAATAATAATCAATTAATTATCTGGCTTCCGCAAAAGAGCTTTTTGGATGCATCAATCCAAAAAGAACACAATATTTTTTAGAAAAGGTTTTTAATAGTGATTAATTGAATTTTAAAAAGCACCACAAAATGCCTCCCTTAAATGTTTTCCCATATTATTTTTGGAACAGAGATTACAAGGACAACCGACAAATTTCAGAAGAGGTGAATAACCAACAATGTATGAGCTGGGTTTATATATTTTCTTTGTTATCTGAAGGAATATGCAGTTCTAAGTACTAAAATGAATTACTCTAAATATTTAGAATATTTCGGCATGTACAGCTGAAAATGTCAGACATCACTTTGCAATTCAAACCATTCCCTTTTATGCTACTAGCACAGATATTAGGCAATGCTTCCAACATCTCTGGGTGCTAATTTTAATAGGTATGCTTTGTTTTTCTTATTTGACAATAGACTAAATAAAGAGAAGGGTGCCTTGTGCACAGCAGATTAGAACATAAGGATCACCTCAAAACAAGAACATTGAGAGCATGAAAGTCAAGTAAAACTTTTTATTAGTTACAGAGCTGGCACTGAAGACAGCATAATTCTTACTACTTAAAATTGCAGGCTATTGTTTTCAGTAGTACTTTACCGGTCAATAAGCCTGGTGGATTTCAGAATCCCTCCACAATAATATGTGGCACCAACACATGTTCTACAGTAACGGCCTTAATCACCTTTTATGAGCAATGGTGTCCCTTTTTGGAGATGAAAACATCTGTGGGTCACATAGAAAACAAAGTTAGGCTTCCAACAGAACCTTATACTCTGCTCTGAAATTCTAGATGACAAAAGCTTTTAATCTTCATAGTTGGGATGACCGTAAAATATTTCCTAGTCACTGCTGGCTTCTAGGAAAACTCATGCATTGTAAAACTGCACACGTTCTCATACATAAGACAGACATCTCAATCTTCTGAGGTACAGAATGATTACACAGTTAATTTTTCAAGCTTTGCCAACAATCCAGTCTTATATGCCCACTGGCATATAAGCAGAAGACTACAGAGGCAAGCAACGACTCAATTTTCAGCAATAAAAAGTGTGAGAAGAGAACATTTAGCTAAACAACAGTAGTTGCTATTCAAAAAAGAAGAAGAAAGTTAGGGCAGATATTGAATTTTTGTGACTTCTGAATTTAGAATTGAAATTCTGATAGCAACGTTGTAAAACACACACACACACATACAATACACAACCTTACTTGTTTACATTTAAAGCTCTATTCCCTGATCTACAACTCTGGTGCACTTCAGTGTACTTTGAACTAGCATATGAGAGTAAGCTTCCCCAGTCACAAACAGCTCCATGTGCCAAAGATTCACACATGAAGGTGCTTCCTTCAGTGAAGTAGACAGAAAATGTCTTGAGCTGATAGGCCCTTGGTTCACATCTTATTTCCTGTGTGCAGAAGCACCTGCTGCACTGAGGTCAATAAATATTCCATACAATAATATCCCACATGTCTCCATTGCATGCCAAGTGGTGGTATCATGTGGCCCCTTTATTTTATCAGCTGCGCCAGCTGCCAGTTTGTTTCCGAGTATAACTCAAGGCACTGGCAATCACATTTCAAGTCCTAAACAGTTTGAGGCCAAGCTACTGGAAGATCAGCTGATGTGGTCCTCTTGTGTGTGCCACTGCCTTCTGAGACACAGGTAGAGGCAGTGTGTGGGAAGGTCTTCCCTGTGGCAGAGCCCATTATGTTAACACCAGCCACAAGAAACTAGGTCACCTTCTTTGTGATCTGTGTTCCATCAGTGTTTGAAGACATTTCTCTGAACACAGAGAACAATGTGCAGAAATGAACAGTTAATCAAGCTGTGCATATTGCCCTGTCAAACAGTGCTAGGGAATGTGCAGAGCTTGGTGGCATAAACAGAGTATTTCATACATTGCCCATTCACAAGACACAGTCTACATTTAGACTCTACACACATTCACCAGTAACTGTGTGAAATTTTCAAAAGCATTACCATCATAGGGCTTATTTTTATTGGACTGCTTCTCCTGCTGCTATGTATGAGGTGAAGACACACAATGGCTGGTGTTTTATGTAAAGAGTTTAAATAAACACACTCATAACACACTCATAACAACTCCAACAGTTCACTTTTGCATGCCAGAAGTTCCAGGTTCAATAGTTGGCAACTCTTTTAATTTACCAGGAAGAAGATGATTGGGGGGGGGGGGGGGGGAGACTAGATGGATCAATAGTCTGAGTAGGCATAAGGTAGTTTCATACAGGCATGTGATTGTCTCCTCAAATATGAACCTACCCATGTCTTTAGATAGTTCTCCAAGGTCTTTCTTGAAGTCCTGTCACTACCATCAGAAGGTGGGTAGTTACCAGAGATAGAACTTTTTCCATCATGGAACCCCCCTCTTGGCATTCCCTTCTCAGGGAGGCTCATCTAGCCCTGGTTTATTCATGATGGTTTCAGCTAAGACCTTTTTCCTTAAGAAAGGCGAGCAAATTTCCCAGATAGGTAAAATAATAAAACAAAGCCTGAATAAAACAAACTCAATCCTACGTACCTATTTCAACAGAGGGTAGCGGAACTTAAATAAGTTTTTAAGTACAAGTGTGGCAGAGCTTGAAAGGATCAAGTTCAAGATGCTGCATTGAGTTGCAGCAACACAAGTCCTTGTTTCAGAGTGCTTTCGTGTGATGTACCTTAACATATTCAGTTAATCTTCATTATTCCAATTTAACATACTGGAAAAATGAGGATGTGGTTTCAAATTACATTTTGTGCAAAGAAACAATATTACTCAGCTTATGGGCCAATACACCACACAGCGAGTGAATTGCACAGCATAGCATGTAAGGTTCGTTACTGTTGAGACGCCTAATTATTTTTCAGTCTATGCACACACCACCATGTAAGTTCTAACTTTAAATTCTTCTGACAACATGCCTTTGAAGTTTATCCACTACAAAAAAGGAGAGAGACAGAAGAAAGAAAAAAAGACAGTCTGACTTGCATCCAAGTGCAGAGATTCAGGCAATGGTGGGTGTTTCTTTTTTTCTTTTATAAAAAAAATTTGCGGCTTGCTTCTCCAATTTAAAACCTCACACAGCGTTGAAAATGCAAAGGCTCTATTAGAAATGTAATTCAAATTAATGAAACACAAACATGGGGAAGACAAAAAATAACTTTAATGTGGGTTTTATAAAGCACAATTTTGACACTCTGGAAGAGAAACACATTATATCGCAACAGAGGAGAGAAAATCCAATCTATGTTAGTTCCCATATAAATCATCCACATACTGTACTGACACCAAGGGGAGAATATACAACTTAAACTATGTTCTAATTCAATCCAGTACTGCTGTGTGCTACCATCAAAACATTAGAAAACCATATTATATATCCATGCATGCTTAGTTAATGAGAAAGTTAGGGGAGTGCAATGATTAAGAAGAAGCTGTAAGGAAGGAAACCTTGATTCAAACCTCATCTCAACCATGCACTCACTTGATTGCCTTAAGCAAGCCACCGTCTCAGGCTCCCCACTGAAACAGGGAAATAATAATACTGGCCACTATATAAAACTGCTGTGAGAATTTCTGAGAATCTAGGTGTACAATGCTTTGAATGTGTTACATAAACACAGAGTATTGTAAGTATACATACAAATGTACATAGGAAAGTTGCCATGGAAATGTCTTAGCTTCTTCAGACCTAAATGTTTTTTCCCACAGGCAAGATCTGCAATGTACTAGGGCTCCTGCACACCCAAGAGCATCTCCATTCACTGCAAATGCTAGACAATGAAGTGCACATGCCTTTTCCTTGTACATGTAAAGCTGCCCTTGACTTAAGAAAAGAATAAATTGTGAAGTCAATTTAATGACAGAGGAATAAGTGGACTGAATGTGCTTATCTGAGGGTCGGCAGAGGTTTGGTGCAGCATAAAAGGTAAAGGTAAAGGTACCCCTGCCCGTACGGGCCAGTCTTGACAGACTCTAGGGTTGTGCGCCCATCTCACTCAAGAGGCCGGGGGCCAGCGCTGTCCACAGACACTTCCAGGTCACGTGGCCAGCATGACATCGCGGCTCTGGCGAGCCAGAGCCGCACACGGAAACACCGTTTACCTTCCCACTAGTAAGCGGTCCCTATTTATCTACTTGCACCCAGGAGTGCTTTCGAACTGCTAGGTTGGCAGGCGCTGGGACCGAACAACGGGAGCGCACCCCGCCGCGGGGATTCGAACCGCCGACCTTTCGATTGGCGAGCCCTAGGCGCTGAGGCACAATTTCGTTGCAGTACGTTGCAGATCTTGCTGCACAATTTCTTTTTCCAATTTATTATGCCTTCATTTCCCTGTAATTGCTTCAAAACAGGGATTCAAGGTTTCAAAAAAAAGTGTAATGAAGTTTTTATATCTCGTGGTTGGAAACAAAAGTCTTGAAAAATCATTGTATACAAACAATAACTTAAGATGCACTAGTTTATCAGATTTAGAGGGGGGGGGACTGAGTTATACATAACAAATATAGAAACAAAATTTTACTCCCAAACTGTCTTCCTGTTCTGACTTACTAACCAATAGGTCACAGTGTATATTTCATACTGAGGATATACACCAGTTCCAAAATTAATCACACTGATTTTAAAGATGGAGTTAACTGTCCCCAAATGAAATCAACGAGCCCCAGCTTTTGTGGGACTTGCACCCATAGTAACTGCACTGGAGTCAGCCACAGTCAAAACATAATGCTTTTCATATGCCTATTTAAAAGTAACGGAGATGAAGCTGATATAAGCTGCCTTTCATCCAGAACTTCACCAGCCATATTAATGAAGTCCATGTTTACATAAGCAGATATTATGTGCATTAGTTTAAATCTGAGCACACTTTTAGCGTGCACCCGAAATGCAGGGGTAAAACTAAACAGGATTAATTCAGATGACCACCGATTTCCCGAATGCTAGGATTAAGTTTAAATTCATATTAAACCTTTTAACCATTAAGACTTGCGGAATGTAACGATGCACTTGTGAAGCAGGGTTTTAAAGGGGCTTAAGTACAGAGGTAAACTCTGGGATTACATTTAAAGTAAAATAAAAGGACAGAGCAAAGTGCATCCAAGCTAAACTTGCTATAAAATAATAAACATAAAGTGTTGAAAGAGGCTTACAGTGTACAGTACTGAGGAATGGAGAAGGGAGGGGGAAAGAGAGCTTGAGACTCAGCAATGAATCAACAGAAGTGCCTCTTTTTAACTACACCCCCCTCCCCCCATTAGAGGCATTTTTCTAATTGACACTGAATTAGCATTTACTACCCTACTGCACTCTACGTGGCAAACACTTTAATGGAAACCGCTTGATGGTTTTGGCTCATGGTAGAGGTGTAACAAACAAGATTTAGTGGGCAGAGGGAATGGCAGTGTCACACTGAACAGCACACTGGCTCTCTTCTCTTTACTCATATGGGGAGCTATGCATGGACTGCTTGCCCTTGACCAGTAAATGAGCACCTCTAAAACAATGAATTAATTATGCATTCCCCGTGAGTTTGGAGACTGTGCTTAATATGATTAGTGCTGCTGTCTACCCAACTTAAGTGTTGACGTGTATTTTAAAAACTGAAAGTGGGGTGGGATGTCTTCTGATACCCAGAACATTAATTCTGAAGTCTTCTTAGTGTCTGCATAATAAAAGTGGAGCCTTCTCACAAGTGCCATAAAGGAAACAGGTCAATATACATGCACATACTCTACTGGTACTGTCTGAGGTTGTTATTCTTCATTTTCATTGAAGACAAAAAGGGGAAAATGAAAGAAATAAAAAGATCCCTCCCCCCCTTCTGCCCCCCAGCAAATGTATAACATTCCAGAACATTACAATAATGAAACCATAGAAAGCAGTTTCCTTAATAACTTGCTCAATATTGCCTTCTTCTTCTTACCCATAATATTCTACCATATTTGACAAGCTAATTTTCAGCTTCCTTTTGCAAATATGCTCTTTTGTGTTTAAACAGTCAGCATTTTCACATTCTCTAGACATGCATAACAATATTTCAAAACTATTTTATTTATGCAATGGATTAAATAGTGCATATGTGCCACGGCAATTTACCTAACAGTACTTAACAGTTTCACAGCCTACGAATCACCAAACTAATTTTACATGTCTATCAAGATGATTGTTTCTAATGTGCATTTCTTTGTAATAAATCTTAACTAAAATGGCTATTCATTTGTTGAAAGTAGCGGTAATGACTCATTGCAGAGGAGAAATAACTTAAAAAAATTAGACCAACACAAAAAACCCAACTGGCAAATTTAGCATGAAAAGTAAGGGGGGGAAATCTTTACAGTTGCTATGCCACAAAGGAACCCAAGTCTAAATGCAATTCATCCAGCTTCCTTTTGAAAGCCCATTTGCAATTTCTCACAATTCTTAGAGTAAACCCTTGCTGTTACCACACGATAAGATAAATTTGTAGTGTTGAACTGCGTATTGATGAGAAAGACAGTGTTGATTATAGCTCCTGGAAGACCACCCAGCAAGATAGCCGCATGCAATAACAATTTTTCCTCTTTGTCAACTAATAAGAGCTTATGGCAGGATAAAATTGACTGTTGAACACTGAATATAGTTGGGCATTTAAGGCTAGACTCCGTGCCTTTTGCAAGCTTAAAGGAACATATTCATGCTAGCTGTAGTCTGCTTCTATTTACCTTTAAGAAAAATAACCTGCAACACCAGTCACTGTGAAATAATTCGGCTACAAAAACTAGTCATGCAATCTAAAGAACTTTTCTTTAGGAAGGTTTCTAATCAGGAGGGGGGGGGGGGAAGCAACTTACCTGCTGCTATGAGTTAGGGTGATGATTTCCATGCTAGAAACTCTAGTGTTTAGCAGAGATCTCCACATTCCACAACAACGTATTTCACTTTACCACAATTATACCAGTGATAGTTCATGAAAAGCACTAGATACATTTATGAAAGGCAAAAAGGCAACAGCTATTTCCAGTTACAGCCTGGACTGGCTTAAAGAATCACATAACCTTCTTGGAGTCTTGGAGCAGATGACACAATAATGGCCTGCTATTTTTACTCGTTGATTTCCCTAAGTATTTTTTTTAAAAAAACAAACAAACCCCAAAACATTCATATGTTGTAGCTGCATGCTATTTTTCTCTCTTCACGATACCTTGTTTCTCCCCTGCAAGACAGCCACTGAGCTCAGGGCAATAAAACATGCTGCGTTCATTGGAGAAAAGCTCTATCTCTCTTCTACAAAGTTGTTTTACTTTTACAGGTGTTCAGAAGAAAGAGTAAGCCTATTTAGCCAGAACTATCAACAGCTATATAACATAAAAGATGAAGAAACCAGCTTTCCTGACAATACCCAGTTTAAGTTGCTTTCTAAAGGACAGGGACAAGCAAAGGTAGCTATTATCCTCCATACTGGCAGGAATAAACTCTAGAAACATAGAAAATACATCACTGAAAACTCGAGTCAAACACCCACATGGTTCAACTTAATATGGACAGATTAAAGATATTTTGACTAGCTCTGCAGTTAAATTACATGCACCTGTTACAGCAGTATTAGTAGCACCTAGACCTCACTGCAAAAAAAGAACATGCTGGTCTACAGACATTAAACCCATACAGATTGCATTTCAAATGCTTAGCTCTGGAACAGAGCAGATTTATGCATCAATTTCACAGTTTCCTTGGGGTAAACCATTTACATAAAAATAATTCCACCTAATATACCATAAAAACAACATTTCTTAATTTAGACTCTTTACTACAAATTTGTATAATTAACTTTATGATCTGTGTAAAAAAGTGTTTTATCAGCCTCTTGTTTGCTTTATGTATCTGCAGTCTTTCCACAGCCAAGTTATATGAATTAAAAGAGAAAATTCCTGTTACCAGGCTTAATTTTAGATATCAATAAATGCAGTTATTTTATTCCCACACAGCTTTCTGGGCAGTCAAATAAAGTAATTAAAATTGAAAAAAGCTAATATCACTGGTATTCCACTTCAAATTTACTTCTCAAATCTATCCGCCATCAGTCATCTATACATAGTTTACTTGCTTTTGTGGAACTATAGTCAAATACAGATATTTAGGGGAAAGGTATTGGTGGCAACCTAACCCTGCACCCAAATCTGTTCTGGCAGGTTTGGAGCACCCCCAAACAGATGGGGGGGTGCAGGATGAACAAGAAGGCCTATTCTGATGTTAACTTGTCTTGCTGCTGACTGTATTATTTTAATGACTGAATTCTTTTTTTTTATGTATTTTATTTGTAATGTATATTTTATTAAGTCTATTTTGTATGAAACACTTGTAAACTACTTAGATATTTTTCCTGAAATGTAAAGTGGTATATAAGTTACCTAAATAAATACCTGAGGTTTAAAAATTAAACCTAAATAGAAAGTAAAAGACATTATTTAAAGTATAAAGCACTAGAAAAATAAAAACATTTCTTGTGCAGCTGAAACCCTAGGCATTTTTGTCGTTGCTGAACAGTTCCCAACACCCCAGCAAAACAAAGCAAGATATGAGATCAAGAATTTGCTAAATGTGTGATTGCACAATTTAGTTCATTATGAACTTGCAGATAATAAGGATAACTCAGTTGCAAAAAGGGGAGGGGGGCTGGCTTGCATTAAAACAAATATCACTGAATACAGGCAAGGAAAGAAATAACCTATGGCTATGATTCAGATAAAGCCCTCAGTCTACCCACTTACAACAACCACACCTGAACTTTTCACCAGGCAATGGAAGAGAAAGACATTAACAGGCCATCCCATATAATAGAGGGATATTTGCATGAGGTACTAGAATACTGAAGATGGAACTATAGGTCAGTCAAGAGTGAGGGAGACAAAATATATCCATCTCCTTTTCTTATAACAAACCATGGCAAACAGTTCAGCAGCTGGAATTCAGATGCTACATTTATGATTATGTCTAGATTAAGAACACACACTTTATTCCTCTAACCACCACAAACCGGTACAAGAAAGGACAGCATAATTCAACCACGTACAATACGTAAAATGTTAGGAGTCAAACTGATGATTTACTCTGAAGATGCTGCAAGACACATCTGGTAAAGGAAAAAATACTTTTACTAAAGCGCTACTAACAGATGACCGTAGTCTATTAGACTTTTTCTGATAACTTTTACATCTGCCATTAATTTTCACTTGGTTTTATCTGCTCTCCCAACCTGTATCCAATTTCACCTTGGCTTGCATTTTATTGCAATCCCAATGACAAACCCATCAACCGAAAGCACCAATCATTGCTTAAGAAAGTATACAACTAGCAAGCGTATTGCTTTCCTTTACCTAGTACAAACACAGTAAGTTCAAATGATTTGCACACAATAACCTCAACGGGGTTTTAAAACGCTTCTCTTAAAACATTCAAATATGAGCTGCTTCTTAGAGTATATTGTCTATGCATGGTCCTGAGAAGGGTTGACCAAGTTCGGAAAGGAACGAGACAGAAACTTTTTTGGCATGATGCACTGGGGGCAAGCCTGTAATTTAGGGCTACCTTTTAACAAGGCCCCTTTAAACCTCAGCACTATCCTGAATGGCAGTACTTGTAAATATATCTCTGCTGCTCCTTCGACAGAAAATATACCAAACTCTCAAGTATCCATTTAACACCCAAGGGTCCTACCTGTCTTTAAGGAATTTTTATAAAGTGGATGGTGACCCCAGGCTATTTGACTACTTTGTAGTAAGACATCAATGGCATTAGGAGAGATATTCCTTTGATCATGGCACTACATTTTAAAAATCCTGAATATTTCATCCATGCATGTACATTTACACTAAATAAGAAATATGCTACAAAACCACAAATGAACTCCACTGTAGTCTATGTTCCCTTATTAAAGTGGAATCCTTTGATATTTCAGCAATAAAAAAATGCCTTGATTTGCAGAGATACTTCACTGGATAAAGTTCCTTCCAGCGTGTGCTTTTCAAAGGAACCGCACAAAATCATTACAAAGTAGAAAACCAAAATACGTAATAATTATTGTGATCAATTAGTAAACCCAAGGAACAGTGGGCATTTTGCAGATGTTAATTCTACCCCCCCCCAAACCTTCTACTCCAGCAACATAAAAAAATGGAAGAGAATGTCAAAAAACTAAACAAAAACCTATTCTACTGAAGCATTACCAAATTAATCACAGTTACCAGCTATTTCATGTTTGTTTTCTGTTAGGGAGATAGTTTTCTCTTTTAAAATGACTAAACCTTTTTTTAAAAGCCTTGGAAGAGAAACAAAGCTACTTGCTAAGCACTCAAAGAACATGAGGGTGTGAACATCTGTGGGGAAGGATGACGGAGATCCACAGCTAAATCATTAGTTATATTAAGATATGAAGCAGACACCCTAAGAATGGCATAAAATGTAAATGAACTTTGGAGTATAGCCGCTTAATTTGGCAGCTGTTTGACAACTGCAAAATAGAAAATTGACCTCGGACAACTGTATAAATGAAACTATTAAGCCAAAGAATTTCCCATGGAATGATACAATATACAGTACAGTAACTCTTCACATGGGAATAGATAAACGGCAGGCTGGAATTTTTATTGTCTTTGAAGATGCCAGTGTTAAACAGACTTAAATTTCACAAAGAGCAGCTATGTGTTATATTGTCACAATGTTTTAAGAAATGGAACTCAGAGGTACCAAATAATTGTAAAGAAGCATTTGTACCTTGTAGGAATTTTTTGAGTAAATTCTGGTAAGATTAGAACTTGGTCAGGTAAATTCATACTGAGACATTTAAATCCTGTCATTTCTATAGTTCTGAAATCAGCCCTGGGTACTCAAAGGAATCAAGAGATTGGTTTAGGTGTGCCTTGAAAGAGTTGCCCCAAATTTAATTATACACTTCTTTTGTATGTTCTATCAAGTTAGTAGCTGTCACTGGTCAACAACACAACACTGAAAGTGGCTTACTTAGTAGCATGGACTAACTTGGGATACAAGGACTCTCACTTTTCCTGTGAAGGCTAACTACATTGAAACATAAAGACCAATAAGAAGCCAGACTTAGTTCACATAGAAAAATAAGCCTTGCACATGTGATTACTTCATTAATTGCTCTCCATTTTAAGGGTTATGTGGATTGCACCCCATTTTCCTCCAAAAAGGTCATTCCATGTTTCTAGTGTACCTCCCCCCACCAATTCTGTGAGCAGAAAGTGTACACTCCCCCCCTATGAAAGCTAGGAGCTAAATGGCACCTTAAACCTAGGTTATGGGCACAACAACAGAATGTCCAGGCACACTTTTTAATGACAAGAATACAAAGCTGAAAATGAACCACAGCTAAAATATTATGTTCATTTTTCACATGGTCTAGTCCTTCCCCTGCCCACCCCCCGAATATTCTTAAGCAGGTCTCTGCTCCAGTCTTCAGAGAGTAGCTAGAAATGGGGAGGTCCTCCTTTCATTCCATTCTGCAGTTTTAATCTGAAATCTTAGTCGCAGTACTGCGCCCAGAGCTCAGAAACTGCTCGTGCTAATGAAATTCCCTGTCACAAATTGTGCCAAGAACAATGGGAGTTTAAACACTGCCCTTAAGACACATTTTGTGTGTGTAGAAAAGAACATGTGGGAAATGGCCACAAGCTTTTGTATCTCTCTTGCATAAACACCAGGTTATCCAGCAGAAGCAGTGATGACTCCAACCAAGTCTGCAATCTAAGGCACACTTATTTAGGAGCTTACTTCTAAGTAAACATGCAGAACACTGTACTCTTACTAATGAGGTTGAGAGTAAAGGCCAAGCCAAGTTTGTGTTCTTATATAAAATCAAGACAACTGAACATGCTTTAGGAAACGTTTTACCCTTCAGACACATGCCACTAGAGCAGATGTGACTAGTCTTAACCATAAAGAAACTTGTAACTTGCTTATGATGAGAAAACCTGTAATGTCAAAGAGTAGACAGCCAGGATTAAGCAGGCTGTCCTCTACCAAGTACATTTAAACTGTCTAAGACTTTAGAGAACTCTTGATGGAAACATCCAGAGAATCATGCTATTTTAACTGCCTAGTTAAAAAGGGCAGATGTTTAGTTGGTGTATAATGTTTTTCTCCCAGTTTTTAATGCAGTCTGGTTGGGCAAAACCATTTCTCAAATATTTTTGTAAAAAGAAGCACTTCCAAATGGACTGTTTTGTCTCCTGTGCTATTTAATAAACAGAGGACTTACTTTCTGAAGCTGCTAATGTACCTTGTAAAAGCTCAGTCCAAAAAAGTTCCCACCTATTTTTAAAAAAAATAAAATAAAATAAAGGATTACGTGAAATGAAGCCCCTTCACTTAACTGAAAAAGCCTCTGCCTGAAATGGGTTGTCATGAGTCTACTGGTAACATTACATACAGCTTGGCTGTAATAAGAAACGAGATGATGTAGAGAAGATAAACAGAAGAGAGACGTTTTGCCTGTGGTACTTCAAAAATGTATAACACTTGTCTTGGCCCTACAGGCATTAATTACCATCTACTCTTTCCTTCTGATGATGCCCAAGCATCCAAGTTGCACATACGTTGCTCCTTCTGTATTAGAAGTCTACATACAACAATAGTTTTGTGACAGAGCCACTGCTGTACCATTGATGGTCTTAATTCCTATCAAGAATTAATAGACTGAAAACCAACAGTACAGAAACATTTGGTGTTGTCAACTTCCATAACTTCAGAGCAGAAGCATATCCAAAGGGCAACAGCAGCGATAACGGAACAGGAGTGTCATGCTATTCCCTCAGATATTTCATTTATTAAGTGAGAAACCGGTTGTATTACAGTAATATTTTTCTATATTACTGTAAATATTACTATATGTGTTTTTTCCTACAAGATATTATTGATAGGTAGGGGGGCCATCTTATTAGTGTAGATTTTACTTTTCCTGGAATTGTGAAATAGTCATTTCTGAAAATGGATGAAAAATTTTGATTTTAATATCATTAAAACCATAAAAATAATAATCCATTCACATCTTGGGTTATCCTTGAGAAAATAGATGAAAGTTATTACTGGGCTCCAAACATTACATTTAAGGCCCAAAATGCATAGAAATTCCAATTCTGAGGCTATTTAAAGTAACTTTTGGTAGATAAGCAGCTTTCCACTAATATTTTCATCACTTAATATTTTGTTGCCATGCAAGAGGCATTCTTAATCTGAAACTGTTCAGGCAGCTACCCTACAAGCTAGAGAACAAAACCTAATCATTCTTGTATTTTAAGAGATAAGTATATTTGGGAATGTAGTGCCACTGCAGATTACACAGGCAGATTAATTTTATTAACTACTAAGTTTTCTCTTTGTCTGATGCTATCTCTACATTCCATCACTGCAACCCTTTAATAAGTCTTTGTTCTTCCAGCCATTGGTGCTTCCGGGGGTAAATCTGGCACTGCATCTAAAGGGAGCACCACAACTAAAGTTTTCCTGAAGATCAATCATAAAGGTAAATTGCTTCCCCTCTCCCAACTTTCCATTTTTAAAAAAATAAAAAAAGTTAAGTAAATTGACAACATGCTAGTTTCTCACAGCCTTAACCACATCTGGACAGAGTATAACTTAACCTTGGTCGTAAACCTAATTTAGAATATACTCCACCAAAAAACCACACAGATGAAGCAAGTGTGTGTGTGCATGTTATATTTTAAGACCGGCTTGCAACAAATATCTAGTTCACAAACTACCTTCTGCTGCTTTTCTCAAGAATCATGAGCTTATGAGAGAGAAATAAACATGAGAGGCAGCGGCTTACAAATTGCAGCAACAGCAAAGTCAAAGAGTGTCAGTGATGACTGAAGTTGCTGGAGCTAAGCTCTACAACCCACACTCATATACATTGCAAGACAACACTCTGTGGTGGCCCCTCATCTGTGGAACTCTCCCCCAAAGGAGATACCGTTGTCTTCCTCTTCAAAGACCTTTTGGCATCACCTGAAGATGCATCTTTCCCTGAGGGTATTTGGGTGTGGAGATTAGTGATCTCTATTTTTATGCCTGCTGTTGAACTGCTATATGGTTGTATATATATGCTGTTAGTTTTTCACCATGTTATTGTGTGTGGTGTGGGTCAGAATTTTGTTGGGGTTTGTATGCTGTATGCTGTCCTGGGACTCTATGGAATGAAAGACTGGCTAAAAGTGAAATAAGCAATCTCATATAAGTGAGTAGAAAGTACAGTCAAAAAGTTCACTCATGTGAACCTGCTCTGCTCAAACACCTTAGAATAAATTTTACCATCAAATCTGTTGCTGTCTAATTAGCATATTTCAATGATTATACCAAAACTGTTTTGTCTATGTATTGATCTTGGGTACTTGTGAATCCAGACCCTTATGAATAAAGTTAATTGAACAAATGGTACAGGAATAAGAATAACATACAAAATGTAGCCTAAGGGCTAGGAAGCATAACCTGACATTGGACTCCAGCTCCTTATTAAAAATGTGCTCCAGACTCTATGCTGGTTGGTATGAGATTTTAACCAAGTCTGGAACTATGAATTTATGAGACAGCCATTATCCAAAGTGAAAGTTCTAGAAACAACCAGCCAATGAAACATCTACTGGCAGTATTGCTAAATGAAAGAGTTCCCACCAGATTAGAAGGAGGTAAGAAGGTATATCAGAAATCAATTACTAGCAAAATAAAAAATGATGTAGTCATGTAACATCTACATGAAACTGCTGAGTGGGATTATCCAGAATGTGTATGTAGCTTGGGGTTCTTTCTGGATCCTTTGCTGTCGCTTGAGGCTCTGGTGGCCTCAGTGCGGCAGAGTGCCTTCCATCAGCTTCTGCTGGTGGCCCTTCTGTACCCCATCTGGACAGGGGTAGCCTAACCTCTGTTGTCTATGCACTGCAAACCTCTAGGTTAGATTAATGCAACACATTATATGTAGGGCTGTCTCTGAAGACAGTTCTGGGCCCAATTCAAAGTTCTGGTTTTGACCTGTAAAGCTTTAAATGACTCAGGACCGCAATACCTCAAGGACACCGTCTCCCCATATGAACTGACACAGACCCTGTGATCATCATCAGAGGCCCTTCTTTGTGTGCCTCCTCGATGAGACATCTTGGAAGGTGGCTCCCTGTTAATGGAATGCTCTCCCCAGGGAGGCTTGCCTGGTGCCTTCATTATTTATATTTAGGTGCTGGCGAAAACATTGCTCTTCAACCAGCTGTTTGGCTGATTAGCATTCCATGGCATTTAAAATATGCTTGTAGGAGGGGGATTATTGGTTTGTTTTTGTTTTATTATGTATTTTGTCTCCTTATTTTGTACTTTTCTGTTATGTCCCATCTTCACATGTCTCAGACAATCCTTAATTTAAAGGGGGGAATCTTCTATTAATTATTGTACAAAAGTTGTTCCCATATTAGCTGCATTCTGATCTTCTTCTGATTGATGTTTATTATGAGGGGAGAATTTTGCTTTACATTGTTTCTTACAAAACCAAAATTTTGTTGGAAGTTTTGTAATGCGAACATGAAATCACCTGTATACGCACATGCACACGCACAATGGGCTTTCTAAGTTAATGCAGGAGGCTGCTCTCAGCTACAGTATTTTAAGAGGGTCTCTGCAGTGAGTTATCAGAGCCTGTTTTTTAAAATTATATAGGAATGCATCTCCCTTTGTGCATATAGACACTATCAACCAATGCTAAAACAGCAGTGTGGGTACAAATAGCAGAAAAATATGATGCAGTCCCACTTTACATCTCTGTTGCATACAGTGCTTTGTTATGAAGCAGGTAAGTTAGGCTTTTGTCACCCTGACTCATACCAGAAATGTTTGCCAGTACACACTCAAAACTCTCAGCAGCCATGCCGTCTCCAAAGTATACTTGGGATTCACAGGATTACAAGCATGAATGTTGCTCCACATTGACATGCTTCATATTTATAAATAAGCATGACTAAATGAAACAATTTGTGAAAAGGAAAATAACTTGTTACTTTCTCCAGTTTGTTTCTACAGCTATTTTTTTCACCCTTGCCAGGACATTTAATTCAAAATATAATGCATGCACACAACACAAATGCTTGCAAAGGTTTCCCTCCTCCCTTCGTTATGCTTATTATCTGAGACACTCTGCTAACAACGGCACCCACTAATTTATAACATTCTTCCCAAGATCCTTTATCAAGTTTCAGCCACAGGTCAAATAATTTATGCTTTAGAAAGATGATCTCTGCATTTAAAATTTATTGTACTTGTGGAGGTTGGGTCTCTAAGTGCTCATCATTTTCGCAGCTCATGAAATAATACCATCACTGGTCAAACCATTCGTCTTCAGTATTGAGGATTTCTTGATGCTCACCGATTTAGCGGAGTTACAATTATGAATCATCGGACTAGCCATAACTTATGATCCTCACAGTAACCACTAATGAAGGTTGCCAAGCAGTTAAAATATCAAAGCAACATATATCAGAACATTTTTGAGCACGGAGATAGACTTCCAGTGTTGCACTTCTCCTATATTTATTATATACTGTAAATTACATCATTGGCTGCCTCCTACACTGACAGCCTTGCACTCCAGAGCTTAAACACCAGGTTTTAATAACCACCACTTGGCAATCTTTTGATCATCAGAGGAAGATGAAAGGAAGCGCTGCCTGCTGCAGGCCGTCTGCTCAGTCAAAACAAAAGGAAACTTCAGAGAAAGACAGACAGAGATGCATCAGGTGTTAATCTCAAATGAACTATACAGAAGTCAAGCGCATTGGCTCTCCATTCTCTATTAATTTCAAAAAATTCCAGGCAGCTACAAGTTGTCTCACCATGCCATACACAGGAGAAAAAGCACTTCCTCTGTATGTGTGTGTGTGTGTGTGTGTGTGTGCGCGCGCGCGCACTGCTCAGAATCTCACAGAAGAGTTTCTCTAAACTAAATGAATCCAGTATTCAGATGTTTGTGGTTGTTCAAACCTTGTCTTAAAGCTTTTTTTCCCCCTTCCAAAGGAAGTAAAGGCAGTGAAGAACATGCTCCTTCTATGTTCTGTTGAAGACAGAAGGCAGTGAGCCAACCTGCTCCCTCCTAATTAATACAATGTGGTTAGCTGTGTGGACTGTGCATTCCAACACTCCAGCCAGTATGGACTGATAAGGCTTGTGACCAACAGGAAGCCCCATCAGTTTTCACTGGTTTCTTGCTTTGCTGGCACTCCTCCCGCAGGAAACCAAAACCACACCATGCGCCCACATAACTCAGATCTCTTTCTCTCTGGTCTGGCAGGTGGCCAGAGGCAAAACCAAGAACAAGCACCACTAACTGAATAGCCTCCCTTTGTCTTTCTAAGCTTCAACTAGGTGAAGTTCAGGAAGACTCAACATGTCAAAATATTAAAATCCTGGTATTCATTCCTAACCTGGTCATCTGCAGTTGAGAATAAACTGAACAGATAAACAGAACAGATCCATTTCACGATTAATGGACTTCAGTCCAATGACTTCAATGGGCCTGCTCCAAGTCTGCAATTGGATCTTGCCCAGCGTAAACATAGGAAAAATCTTACATAGCATTTTCACATGTATCCAGGCATAAGAATCACTGTCCTTCAACTGAAGCTAGCATAACAGACAGCAAAAAATAAAATTAAACTATAGAATGAAACAAATGTCAAGAGCTCAACACCACAGTAGCCAAGAACACCACCACCACACTTTCCTGTAGGAAAGAGATGCATGGAGCTTACCAGTTTGGCTAAGAAAGTGCTCCAGAGAAGGGAATTGGAACGAGCGCCACTTTGGCCCTGTATGGTGTCTCAGCCAACCATCTCCAGCTGTCCTGCCAAAGTTGGAACTAAGATGGCTGCACAACCTCCAGGATGAACCCTACACACTTCTGCAGCATCACGATTAGAGTATAACTGGGGCTCACTAGAGGGAAATGACACAGTTGTCATGGTGATCAAAATGTGGAAGCCTACATCTAGGGTAACATCTAGATCAAAACCAACACTCTGTGATAAATGAAATGGAATCTGAGGTATTGTTTCAAAACTGGAAAATATCCGTTTCTGCCTAATAAATATGTTTCTGTGTTTTGCACTAATTGTAGTTTCCAAATGGTCCTCAACAGGGCTTTTTTTAAAATAGAAAATGAGGTTCCAGAACTCTCCGTTTTTTTAGGGGGAGCACCCACCCAAAGTTGTTGAGCTTTCTTTAGGGGGAGCACCCGCATGACCCAAAGCCACAGGGAAAATTTTAAAACTTTTGCCACCAACCTACACCGCCATCGCATCACTGAAATTGCCCTGCCACCCACCGCCCCTGCCGCGCGGCCTGAGCACCGTGCAGGGGGGTGGGACCACAACACTACAGAGCTGCCAGAAAAACAACTAAGAGGTGCTAGAACTCAGTTCCAGTGGGTTCCAGCTGAAAAAAAGCCCTGGTCCTCAAAGGGAAGCCCAGGTACAATGCATTTTAGTGCTGCCAGTGCATGGAGAGCTAGGCTAGGCTAGGCACAACCATCCATCTTCTGGCTTTTCTTTATTAATTTTAAGAAAGGTTTATAAGAACAAAAATTAGCAAGCATTTTACATCAAATGCCAGAAGTACAGCTATTGCAGATGTGCAATACAATTATCTGAGGCAAACATTCCCCTTCCTGCCCCCCACAAATCAGAAGGGGTTAGTATATCATCACTTTTGATTTGTTCTCTTTCCCTGTGTGTTGTTTTCTTTAATTTCCACTGTAAGTTTTAGAAGTTCAATACAAGATATGCAATTCCATCTGCTTCTTTCTCAAGGTACTATCACTCAAACCTAACCATAGCAGTTTATCTTTCAGCTACTAAATTCAAACCATTTTAAACATCCTGCTTTCATCTTTACAATCTTCTCCCACTTTGAACCATTCCACAGTCTCAGAAGAATGCACTTGACTTCTAAGAGGAACATGCAATCTTTCAATATTTCAATGTTGTACGTTTTGTTGTAAACAACACTACACGTTTTATCTGCATGGCAGTGCCATAAATCAATCTCTGAACTCCAAAAAAATATATTCTTTCTACATAAAGATCTGACACTACAAAAGCTTGATTTTCAGTTTTCATAAGGAGATCAGAAAACAGGTTTACAACCCTAAAATGGGTATTGAACTAAAGTAAAAGCAGGTTAGGTAAAGCGACTGAGACTGAGGAAAACATCATTTGCCTTCAGGATCACATCACAGGGTGGGATTTCCATCCCCCCCCCTACTTGTTTAATAAAACAGAAATGGGCAATTAATCACTGGGATTTTCCTACTCTACCCCCCCCCCGACTTGAGGGTGGTGCATTATATTACACATATACAAATCTTGTAGCTCAACAAGCATTTTGTTCAAGACTTTGGTGGAGCTCAGTTTGTTAGAGTGTGGTGCCGATAATGCCAAGGTTGCAGGTTCGATCCCTGTATGGGACAACTGCATATTCCTGCATGGCAGGGGGCTGGACTAGATGATGCTCAGTGTCTCTTCCAACTCTACAATTCTACGATTCTATGACTTTGTATTTGTCACTTGTTCAGTGATGTTGCCTCCACCTGCCTTGTTGCAAGAAGGACCTCCTGCAACTATACTTTTGTAAACTAAGAAATATGTTTTTTAAAAAACTATACAGTGGTACCTCAGGTTAAGAACTTAATTCATTCTGGAGGTCCGTTCTTAACCTGAAGCACCACTTTAGCTAACGGGGCCTCCTGCTGCCACCGCGCTGCTGCTGCGTGATTTCTGTTCTCATCCTGAAGCAAAGTGCTTAATCCGAGGTACTATTTCTGGGTTAGTGGAGTCTGTATCCTGAAGCGTCTGTAACCTGAAGCGTCTGTAATCTGAGATATCACTGTACAGTGGAACCTTGTGTTACATACCGTCCTCCTTGCAAACGCTTCGGGTTATGAGCTACGCTAAACTGGAAGTAGATGCTCCTGGTTGTGAACTTTGCCCCGAGATGAGAGCGGAAGTTGCGTGCTGGCAGCACAGCAGGAGCGGGAGGCGCCATTAGTGAAAGCATGCCTCAGGTTATGAACGGTTTCGGCTTAAGAACAGACCTCCAGAACGAATTAAGTTCGAAACCGGAGCTACCACTGTAAAGGCTCTGTGAGCTCTGCCCTATACACATGATTAGTAGTATTACTACTACTAAAAGCCAGTTCTATTTCTCTGTAACATCTGAATCAGGAGAGGCCATGCAAGCCCTGGACCAGTGCCTGGATTCAGTGGTTGAATGACAGCCAATGAACCAACCTCTAAAGATGGACTTGCTGTGGGTAGGTAGTTCCCGAGTCCAGAAAATTAGTCCACTCCTTGCTTTGGATGGGGTCATGCTCTCACTGAAAGAGCAGGCTCATAATCTGGGAGCACTTCTGGATCTATACCTGTCACTAGAGGCCTTGGTGGCTAGGAGTGCATTTTACCAGCTTGGGTTGGTAAGACAGCTCCAGCCATTTGTGTATCAGGATAGCCTGACCACTGTTGGCTATGTGCTCATAACTCCAGATGGGATTACTGCAATGTGCTTATGTGGGGCTGCCCTTGGAGCTGCAACTAGTGCAAAAGGTGGCAGCTTGATCACTCAGTAGGCTGGAATATCACAATTAGATTACACCACTGCTGAAAGAATTGCACTGGCTGCAAATTAGCTACCAGGCTAGGTTCAAGGTGCTGTACTGGACTAAAAAAGCCTTATGCAGCATGAGAACAGGGTACCAAAAAGATAATCTCATCCCCTACATACCCAGCTGACCACTATATTCTGCAGGAGGGCATCCAGCTGATACAAACCTATCCAAAGGTCCATTCCACACGATCTCAGAATTGTACCTTTAGCATGGCAGTACCTACCCTTTGAAATTCCCTCCCATTAGATGGCAGAAGCACCTTATTCATATAACAATAAACCATAGTTTCAAGAATATACACCTGAATTTTCCTCAGTTCCCCCCAACCCAGCACTGTGTCTATTTTGTTTATTTTTACTACCGCTGCCAAAATAGGTGGAGTCCTTGGGAGCCAGAAATACTGCTTGCACCCCGACTGCCGCTTTTATACCATCAAAAGTAGCACCACTTTGACAAGGCTTTAATGCTGTCTTAACTCGTGTTCCCAAATAAACAAGTTATGCTTGATGTTCATATTTTGATCTATCATCACACAGGAATTGCAAAAATGAGTAACTTTGTATATTCATAGCACTGAGCTGTGAAGACAAGATAATGATGAAGCACCAACCTGGTTGATGGAATTAGCAGCGCAGGACGATAGGCCTGTTCCAAGGGAGGCTAGCAGGAAACAAGTTAGGTCAAACGGTACAGGTGCCATTGCAAATCCAGCTGAGGCAGTACTTACAACCAGGGCTGTAATGCAAACACACACTTTAGTACCAACATGTTAATAAAATATATCACTTACAGTTTTGCAGCTGGAACCACTGTATATCAATTACAATATTATAAAGACAACTTCATCACAGACAACTTTGAGGTTTTCCAGCTCTGAGTCATCCTTACTCTTTTTGATAATACTGCCATGAAAACAGTGTCCTCCCCCCTGCCTCATGATTAAAACAGGGGAAATAGAAGAAGCTGCTCCTGCTCTCAAAAATATGAGGGTGTGTTCCCATGTTGGCACATAGTAGTATGCTCTCTGCATGTGGCCTTTAGCAACTTGCCTAGGGTGAGTATCCATTTCACCAAGCAACTAGGCATATTCCCATAACCAGGAAGCTAAAGTCACATGTGCAACCACTATCACACTACTCAGCTCTCTCTTCCACCCTTCTAGCCTTATGACAGTTAAAAAACAGCATAATGAAAAAATTAAGGCTGAAATTAAATAAAGGAAAGATGGAGGTGGAGAGGTAAGTCAATGGTGGTGCGAGAAAAAAAAATCACAAACGACATATTTTGCTGCCTTCCTATTTGAGTTCTGTCAGAAACACTGGGTTTCCATTAGTAAAGGTAAATGCCTTCCTTTAAATTCTGACAAGAAGTTTTAATTAAATTTATCAGAGCGAATACTCAAAATCTATTTATTTTAACAAAACACCAGTTCATTTATAGAAGGAGGGAGGGGGAGCTGTCTGTATGGCATTATCATTACAATGACCCTCAAAGAAGTTCTAACATACTGTAGCCAGTGTTCTAATTAAAGTCTCCATTGATTTCTCCAGATTAATTTCAGGCAGTCATTTCATTGCGACTTATCAGGATCTCATTAAAATCAGCTGCACTACATTCTCATTTATCCAACTGGAATAGATATTTCTGTAAGCTTGCCCAGTATCCCACACTCATAAAACAAAGTTTATGCTGTCAAGTGCATCATCAGGGCCTTGGCTAAAGCAAGCTTTAAGTGCACGCCTCTAATTCCGACCTAGAGACCTTCATCTATGCCTTTCTAACTTTTAGAGCTGCCTACTATAAAGTAGAGTGGGTGGGGAGGTAAAACTCTGGGTGATTTGAAATAGATCAGCAAAGATTTCAAACTTCTAACATTGTTGTTTGATGGCAACAAAATGACTCTTCCCACCAAACCCTACATTTTACTGCTCAAATGAAAATTGGAATTGGGGCAGAAGTTAATTTTGTATGAAGAACTGTGATCTCAGTTCAGTTATTGTATTCAAAACAAAATCATTGGTTCAGAATTCTTTAATTCTTTCTCAGTCCTCCCTCGCATTAGCTTCATTGCTGAGCCCAGGTAGAGGTCCTGGTTTTGGCCCATGACATCTTAAAACAGCTTGAGAACTCGGTACCTAATGGAATGCATCCTTCCATATGTACCTATCCATACCCTAAGGATAGGGTGGGGCAGCTAGAGACATGGCTGGATTGCCTGTGCAATCAGGTTCCCCTTGAGGAAATTGATCCCTACAGCAAGAAGGACTGAAGTCACCACCCATCAGCTAATGGGTGGCAACTTCAGGAGTGCTTGGGGAACTTGATCACACAGCCAAGACCTGCAAAAAGCAGCTACATCTAGATGTAAAAGTGGCTACACCTTTCCCATTGACTCCAAACTTTAAAGGAAAAGAGTCTGCAGATTGCACATTGACAGCTAAAGTTAAATGTGAATAACAAACATACTCAGATTCTACTAGCTTGTCATATACTGTACACTAAAAAAATAAATCCATATATGCCCATCTCAAGGTTGCTTATGACTTTCTGATAGTGGCAATAAAATAAAAACCCAAACTCTTAGAACATTTAAAATATAGAAAATTAAATTTTAATCCCAGCCTTTTTCATTTGAGCTTTTAAAATGAAATCCCTACGCTTCAGAACTTCCATGCTAAAACTAAGCTGCAGAAAAAGGTGTGTTTCTTATTTAATTTGTGGGGGAGGAATTTGATCATATTACTGCAGGTTTTAATATTTCCCCAAGGAAAGCTACCATTCTCCTAAAGCGCTTGGCATGAATGTTTTTCTCCTTACATTCTCACACTTTGTTCACTGAAACACTAAATATAAGAGTAATGCTAGTGGTAGGAGACTCACCAATTTGTTTACTTAGTAAGCCTAGATTTGTTTGGAGTAGTTATATATGTTTCATTAGAGGTTACAGCATGAACATTAAAAAGAGGCTAAGTACTTAAAGCATTCTTGCATTTAACAGTAATTTGAAACAAATGTTCGTAACACTTCTTGCAGAAACTAAGCAGGAGCCCTAAAAATAAAGCGGATTGTGATACTATGTTATATCAGAGAACTTTTGGAGGAAGAGAGGCTGAAGTGCGAACTCTTTTATTTTGCTTCCTCTGTGCATCAAGAAAAATAATTCTTTATGAAACTACAATATGGTATCTATCAAGAATCTGTAAAATCTATGGAATACCTTTGGTGGAATGTGCACCACTGCAAAGTCTAGGAGTACTATATTGTATTCTTGGTAGGAGTACAACAACTAAAATTAGAGCCGCCTAGAAAACCAAACGTTTTGTAACCAGTATTAGGGAACGAAATAAGATAATGAGTTTTTTATTAAAACGTCTAGGAGATTTAAATGTTTAAGAACTAATTTCTGCTCTCAGTAACTTAATTAAAGAAGCATTCTATCAATGAAGCAAAATATAAGCAATGCTTATTCTCTAGTCTATTCAGACTTTACAGTACTTGGTATAAATAACCCAAATTCCTAAAAAGTGAACATACAATATTCCCAAGCTTCAGAACAATTACTTCTTTTGAATGTTCACTTGTCCTTAGGCACCAGGGGAAAACCTTCCTCTTCAACCAGGCCATTGGGTATTAAAACAATATATGGACTTTTAATGGTGTGTGGGGGGGAGTGTATTTATTTCTGTTTTTGTTATGTTTTGCATTTTGGTTTTGTGTGTTGTAAACTGCCCTGCGATCTTTGGATGAAGGGTGGTATTTAATTTAAATAAATCAATGAATTAAAATTGTAATAGCCTACTTGACCCATATGAGGCACATTATTAGCATCTACGATCATCATCCACTATGTGTAGCAAGCATATTTAGTTTTAAAATTCAACCCACACAACCGCTGCAAATATGGGTTCTCATTTATGCTTATTTTGGGTTTTGCCAAGCTTCCCTGTCTGATTTGAGGTGATTACTTCCCTTCAGCCTCTTACATACTCTTTAGCAAGGCCCTCCCAACCTTCCAAAGAGGTTTTGAGGGGGAAACAAGTAAGAGAAAGATTGGTTGAGTGAGCTGCCATCTACTTGTGTGACCACTGGATACAGTGCTTTGATTTTGTATTAACAGACAGATTGCTTACACAATTACTTGGCCTGAGACAGTCTCAGCTTAAGGTACTGAAGCTCTAGGTTTGTTTAAATCAAGGTTAAACTGCACAAAGAAAGATATGACTTATGCTGGCAGCACAAGGAATGGATACAGACTAAGTTCCCTTGTGCCTGCACAGCCGGAAGTTACACCAACATCAGGTATAGTACCATGCTGTAGCACCCTGGTTATATCTATCCAGAACAGGTGCAAGGGCAAAAAAATGGGCACCATCAAAGGTCAGGCAGGGAAGTTTTGATTTCTTTTTAACATTTTCTAATTTTATTGTTTGTTTTTTGTTTTTATATTGTAAACCACTGTGATATAGCTTGATGATGCAGTGGTTGATAACTAAATAACAGGATTTAGAGTCACATGCTCACCCAAATCTTATTCACTCAGAAAGAAAACATAATGAACCAGCAAGAAAGGTGTTTTAAATTAATGCACTATTAAAGAGCTCAGCAGAGAGCCAAAAATAATTCCCCCTTTCTCCCACGCCATTTTCAGAGCCACGATGTAATATAACTGTCCATTACTGCACACCAGCAGCAGTATATAAATCCACTCATGCTAGAAAGCACATAGCATAGAACTCTCTCTCTCTCTCTCTCCACATCACTTTGTTTAAGGGAACACTGGAGAAAGGGGACTTAGCCATCTGTTGCTTGCACAAAGTTGGAAGGGTATATTAAACTTAGGTTTTCTACTTTCTTCTCTAAACCCTTGTACACACTCTGCTTGACAATTCCAGGTACAAGCACACAAATAGAAATCTCTGCTCCACTCCAACTCAGGATGTAAAAAAGGCAGCCCAAACAGGTAATAAAGGAAGAACTCCTCATATCAGAGTACAACTGCTGTACAGTACATGTCTCCATCATCCTCAATTGAGTCACCCTCAACTGAACTCACCTTTCAAAGCCTGGCTACATGGCACATCCCAAACATGCACATTTTAGAGAAATGCCATTGAACTTTGCAGCCCTTGCTTTTACAACAAGAATAGGAGAAGCATGCACATATATATATTGCAATAACCTCTATATATATATATATATATATATATATATATATATATATATATATATATATATATATATTGCAATAACCTACACCTCTGAAAGAATAACAATATTACCTGTGAGTTTGATTTTGGACAAACGAGCTAAAATGCCTGGTAAATCATCCAGCTCTAGTTTCATCTCTTTCCATTGTTTTTCTTCCTTGGATGCAGGTCCTACTACAGTTCCTGTGCCTCCGGCGATTACTGTGGACTTCAGTGCTTCAGATTCATTAATAACTTGTTTCTCAGATAAAGGCGGCAGAAGAGGTGAAACCGATCTCACCTCATGGATAACCGTTTTTTCCTGACCTGAATGCTGGCCTTCAAGGAAAGGAGGTGCAGTTGATTCTGACTTCAACTTTGCTCGCTGGCTGAGGGCTTTGCTATGCTGTGTTACATACTGAAAAAAACAATATAAACTTGTAAAATAAAATAAACTACTTTTTATTATAGATTCTGTGGGCCTATGAAGCTATGTAAGTATCTACAAATTTAATTCAGATTCTCAAAAGTTTTAGATTATGCGGTTTCTATCACACTGCTTGGATACAGAGGTCACATTATCCCAAATACACAGAAAGGTGAAAACCTCTCTTGAGCTATTGTGGCCTAGAGAATAGTTTTAATTTGAGCTGTAAACTGTTTATGCTGTTTCAACAAGGAAAGTTCTTTGTTGCTGATATGCAACTAAAGCAAACTCAAGAGTAGACACAATGAAATCAGGGGATTTAAGTGCACTGATTTTAATCAGTCTATTCTGTGTATGACTAACACCAGATATTTATAGAAAAAGCTTCACCTCACACCACTGCTCTAATCACATTATTTATTTATTTTCCCTTAAAGAAGTTTCATGGAATAGTCTTTGTTTTCCCTTTGTAAGTAATGAATACTATTATGTGAGAAATCTATACAGTACAATGAATGTAGTTTTGATTTTCACTGCCTTTTGTAGCACTACACAGTATTACACCAACTTACCATTCGCTTGATGAAATTTAACTGTTGAAATGTAACTCCTCTTTCTTTGGTGACCCTAAAGAAACAAGCAAACTTGCATGGCATTTGCTGCATGGCTTTTTTCTTGAAGGTGCTGGAAAAAGTCCTACAAGTAAGGGGGGAAAGTCTGAATTTACTTACAATAGAGATTAGATTGGAAACTATTACAAATTTTCAGTTTCATCAGCAGGAAAAGATGCAAATGAAAACAAAGCATAAAACAAAAAATCCTTGCAAAATCCAAGGGGAAGTCATTCAGTGTTTCCTTTCAAACAACCGATCAAGCTAATCTTTTCCACTCCTGCTACTGCCATTGGCTATAAAACTGTTTATAACTAGACAAGCATCAACAAAATGGAATATTTACTTAAAAGTAGGTATTGCCCATTAAAATAGCACCAGAGTTGAACATTCACATCAGGAGAACATTTCTGGTTTTTGCACCAGCTGCAATGTGTGTGTTTATTACAGATCCTAAAAACTACAACTATGATATAAGACAACCATAAAACTTCATTTTTAATTGTCACAGTAAAAAGTCTCATGACAATAAAGGCAAACACTAAAGCAATGTTTATGAGCCTGGTGTACGTGCTTCAGTTCGTCAAGTCGACACATCACAATTCCATTGAATGCTCACTAAAAAGTAGCTTCTATGTCTGGAACAAACAATTTCATTTATTTAACATGCTTTTTTGTATGCTTGCACAAGTTACTCAGATAAAGTATGCCTATTAACACACATTATTTTAACTAGGAAAAGTGCATATTCTCTCAAAGGAACACAAATCTTGAGTTGAAAAGAAAGTAACATAAATCCACGGTGAAGAGGGGGAAAAACCTTTAGTCATATACACATTTAAAGGAGAGAACAAGGAGAATGTAAAGAAATCTTAAATACTTCTACATAGTAAAACATTTTCTCTCTCTCCATCACAAAACCCCTGAACTTGCTGAACCTGTTTCCATTTTTATGCTGTTGTTTAAACTTTTATTGTAGGGGATGGTTTTGTTTTTAATTGTTGCAAGTCACGCTAAGCAACTGAAATACCGAAAGGGCAAGGGATACATTGTCTAGATAATATATAAAAGAATCAACATATTTTAAAGAAACACGTGAGGCCAAAGGGGAAAAGTCACTAAGGAAGGTGTGCAGCATCCTAGCCAAATTGCCCCTTTCTTGATATTTTAAGCCAGTGCACCAGGGAATTCACTTAGAAAACTGAAGCTCATTTCTCCCCATCACAACATTAACTACAGTCTTGAAAAAGAGACACTAGTAAGTCTAAGTGCCTGAAGCTTTCTTCATTGCCATATTTCTGCATAGAACTCTGCCAACATTTTCATTTACCTCCATGTAACACCCCTTCTTAAGGAGAATAGGAAACTGTCTTATACCAGGGTCAAACCATATGAGAGCTGTTACCCCTCTTCCTTTCAAACAGCTACAATTCCCAGTGTGGTTTAACCAACTATGCCAGGGACTGAATTTAGGGTATTCTGTAATGCAAAGGATGTTCTCCACCACTGAACAACATCCACTGCCAATGTCTTATCTACTTTCAGATCCACACAAATCTTTCTTTCAAATCCTCCTTGACCTTACCCTGCTAATCTTGCATTTTCATATCCCAAGAGATCTCTGACACTGACCTTTAAACCTGTTGTTCCATCACCACAGACCATCCAAAGGATCTCAGCTCCCTCAAAACTATGCACCCTTTGTGTCTTATTGCCCCCTTGTACCCTAAAATGTCTTCCAGAACTTTAAGGGATGGTGTGACTCTCCATTCTGCCAACCCCCTCAAAAATCCTTCTTGAGGCCTTAGACACAGCCCTTTAGTCTTCACCTCCCACTAAACATAAGCCTTAAAACATACAACTGAAATGAATGCACCTTCTTTCCCTGTGTATCCTTGCCACCATCTTTTATTTTTGTTCAACTAAGATAGTACAGTATAGGAAAATAATTGAAGAAGAGTGTGTAAGCAGAGAAAGATTTTTCTCACCTTGCCTATAGTAACAAAAACCCCAGCAAGTTATGCTTTTTAGCAAGTTGCACTTTTTACTGGAGGCAGCCCTGTATTGGGAAGTTTTTAATGTTTAACGTTTCATTATGTTTTTATATGTGTTAGAAGCCACCCAGAGTGGATGGGGCAAGTCAGCCAGATGGGTGGGGTGGTGTTGTTGTTGTCAGCAAACACAGCAGAAGAGAACGGGGGCTGCTTTCTCCCCCAATGTTAGCTAGTTATTTATTTATTTATTTATTTATTTGGTACTACCTGTGTACACAGAAGTTACCACAGGCTTGTACCATGAAACAGAAGCTGTAGCCAACAACACCGGCTTCAGCTCAGTAATCAAGCATGCATGCCTTGGAACCCGTAAAGCAAACCCTTTCCATTTAGGAAAAGCAATCATATCTATAGCATTGTTGGGAGAAGACTGCTTTGGACTAGCTGCTCACTCTTTCGGCTCGGTTTCTTTTACGATCACTCCGCTTCTGTTCAGTGGGCAGTGCCTCTGCTTTGCACGTAGAAGGTCCCAGGTTCAGATGCCGAGGTAGGGATAAGGGAAGGCCTTGCCTGAAATCCTGGAAAGCCACTGACAGGCACCTCACATAACATTTAGTAAGCAGTGCCACAGTCTGGCACGGGGCAAGGCAGGTTCCTATGACCTAGAGTCGCCCTTCCGAACACACGGGAGCAGAAGCAGCCGTGCAAAGAGGAGAGGCGACAGGCAGAGAAGCCCGGAGGAGAGAGCCATTCCTTCTCTGGCACCTTCCGAAAAGGCGCTGCCCCTTCTCGCCTTATTTTGGCACCCTCCCCTCCCCTCCCTTCTTCTCCCGCCCCGACGGAAGGGGCAAAAACTCCCCGAGGTTTTTCCTCCCAACTTCCCTTTGGTACCTGCGGGAGCCCGAGGCGGTGCGCGACGTAGGAAGGGCAGAGAGCGGGACTCGGTGCCCGCCCTGCCCTTCGTTCCCCTCAGCACGGTTCCGTGGGCGCCGCCATCTTGCCCGGCATGATTGCCACCCGGCCGCCCTCCGGATTCCGCTTCACTTCCGCGGAGCTAAGGCGGGACTTCCGGGAGGTGAGCGAGTTCGGCGCGCGCGGCTGGAGAAAGTCACGTTTTAAGCCTAGGCGCGCGAGGCAGGGGGAAAGAACGGGTGGAGGTCGCGCGCTACACCTGGCTGGTGCTTTGCTGGAGGCGCTGCGGTGGTGCAGAGCGGGTCCCTCTTCGTGCCCGGTGTCTCCATATATGCTTCAGCCTCGGGGAGGGTAGCAGTGGCTCCTGGCCAGCGGGAGAAAGCGAAGCTGCGCCTGTTGAACTTCTGTCCCTGATGTTAAGGACATCGTGGGAGAAAAGCGGGCCGACCACGCTGCTGTGTTTTGCGTTGACGGTCTTGTCAGCAACGTCTATAAATAATATAGGATGGCAGCGCACATTATTTTCTATCCTGCAAAGTACCTAAAATCAAGAGATACAGTAGGGTGCTTCCAGGCAGATGTTTGATGGTAGGGTTGGTGCCGCTCAACCAGCAATTCCACAGAAAAACTGACATGTTTAAACGTCCTGGATCAATTCTGTTTCATAGAAACAGATCGTTGTTATTGATGGTTGTTTATTCATTTGTTTACATACCACTTACATGCCAGAATGAGCTAGTTTGAGCCACGCTCTAGACAGGAATGGATTTCAGGCTGGGAGTTAGGTACCACAGCCAGTGTGCATGCGAATAGAGGCATCCATGCTAGTCAAAAGTAGGAAAATCCCACCCTCTTTACTCTCTGGATCACAAAAGGTGATATTTCGCCTCCTGATGACAAAAACCAAGAAGGGCGGTTAGTGGAATGTTGTACATATCAGCTTGTTTAATCCATCTAAGTGTGCATTTAGAGTGGACTACAATTCTGCCCAGGCCAACACAGTGCTGCTTCCTTCAAGACTACTGCTACCTTCTTGCTGGGATAAAAACTGTTCATGGCTGGAGCAACTGAGAATTGAGAACAGGCAGATCACTCAAGAAAAAGGGTTAAGCACCTCCCCACCACCCATTGCTCAAGACTACAACCTCCCACAGCTGCAGACAAGGCAACAGTTACACACAGCTGTCAGTCACATGTAGCTTGACCCTTAGTGCCTTCTTTTATCCCACAACTGTGATTTTTGTTGGACACTAGCATGTTTATACTGTGTTGGTGGTTGTGGTGTGAGATGTTGCTGTGAAATTCCCTGAAGAAACTCAGGCTGAGAAATATTCAGAAGCTTCTTTCTTTTGGACAGCCAAGTAACCGAGTTTTGGTTTCAGAATTATAGACAGGCTGGAGGCTTTGGCATTTACCTTCCCTAGAGAGTTTTGAACTGGACTGGGGACTTTTCTGACTTTATAGTAGAATGTTGGAAGCAAAAGAAAAAGCTGGGAACCTTGAATAACCTTTCCCCACTGGAGTCTGTAGTTTATTTGGACATTCCTCACATTCATCAACAATTAAGTGCTGAAACGATTCCTTGTTGAGAGGCAGTTGGCTTTTTTTTCCCCTCCAAAGAACAGTTCCAATAGAGATAATGAAAAATACACTTTTCTATAACTGTAATAAATGCATGTTACCTACAAAGCTAAAAGCATACCCTCACTGATTTGTGCTAGCTCATCAGGATCTCGGTAAACTGCCTCTTTTTACTGTCTTTCCAAGATAGTAATGAAAGGAGGGAGTCCGATAAATGAAAGACCACAATATATAGCCAATGGGTAGCATTTAGTTTGGTGCAAGGCATATAGCTCTGTGACAAAAGCTGTGCTATAAATGCCAAAGTGAGAGGAACAAAAGCCTAGCACCAATCATCGGAAAAGACTGATGCATGAGTAGGAGATGCTTAACGCTTCCCTTCCCCCTGGACTGTTTTTCCACTCAAAATTGTTGCTGAAGATTAATTCAAGGGCGGGGGCATGAAAGAGGTTCATCACTCCCTTCCATCTGCCAATCCTCCACTATGATTGGTGCCATACAGTCCTCCTCTTGGCTGCTGAAGAAGGGCTTCTAGGAGGTTACACTCCTTTCTTCCCAGCATCTTGATTGGCTGGCCAGTTGGCTGAAAGAAGCCATGACTGCTCCAGTTTGGATCAGGACCATGTGGATGAAGGAGATCTTAATCCTTCTTTCCCATGCTGCGGCAGCCCCAATTCAAGCCACGCACCCACAAAGTTGCTATTTGCCATAGAGGGATATGGAGAGGGTAATATAGGTGCAATACAAACTCATTAGGTCCGTATTTTTTCGCTTTCATGGCTAATAGCAACTGTTTGCTGACATTGACTATTTGCATCAGTGCTCTGAAAGAAGGTGGTAGGGTTAAATCCTGCAGGCACCATGGTTCTGATCCAAACGGGTTGGAGGATGCTATGGCTGCTTTTAGGAGTTTTTGTTTTTTTAAGGCATTGGAAATGCAATCACTTGTCTTTGATGTCACATCAACCATTAGCCTCTGGACCTAGGTTGCCTATTGAGCCAATAGCTAGAATATTGCTTGCATGTTTCCCCTTATTCATTCTGTATCTGTACTAAAATGGCTAGGGCATCCTTCTCTAAGCTTTTGCCTTCTAGCTGTTTTGTACTGCAGCTCCGTGAGCCTCAGCCAGCACAGCCTATGACAGTGGAGACAGAACAGAGCCATCACGGCCAGTCTCCTTTTAAAGCCACCCTAGTTGGTGGCCATCACTTCATTGTTGGGTACAAATTCCATAGGTTAGCTATATGCTGTGTGAAGAAGCACTTTCTTTTGTCTCTTCTGAATCTTCCAACATTGAACTTCATTCTGTAATACATTTTCGGTTTCCTGTTTGGCTCTGGACTAACATTCTACTAGAGTTCAAGACCAGACATCGTTTAAACAATATTTCTAGGAAGTCTAAATTTTACCCAGTGAATTGCTGTGATGCATAGTTTTTTTATTCTTCATGTTTCACTGGCTGCTATATAAACAAGACATACTAGTCTGCTACTTCAGGATGATGCAATATTTAACAAATTGAGCCCTATTAATGTTAATTATACCTATGTATTAAAAACATTACACAGTCCTTTTTCCTATTAGTTCAAATCATAAATATGACAGTGGTGGCTTAATTAGGTTTCTGCAGTCTAATACAACTGCAAATATAGTATCAATGCAATATCAAGTGGATGTGGGTTTTGATTCACAAAGAATGCAAAAGTTTAATGTTATCATATTTTGTATTGTACAATTCTCTATTGTATTCTGCATTGCCATTGTACGTTGCACTTGATGGCCACCAGTATTTAAATATTTTAAATGAATTCCAAAAAATATTCAAATGTAATGACTTAATACGATAAAAGACAAATCTGGGGGCTGTATATGGTTCGTGAGATAAAACACCAGCAAGAGTCTTTACTAGATAGATTTGTTGTCAGAAAATGATGCTAAGTCCTACCATAAAAATACATGTGTGCTTCATATAATTTGTCACTGATGTTAGCACCCCACTGAGACTTGGCATACTTTCCAATGCAGGGTTTAAAAAAACCTAAGTGCAAAATAAATAGTGGAGTGGGGTGGGGGTACCTGCTGTTTCATTTCCTAAGTGATGTGTAAAAGGTTATCAAAGTAACTGCCAGGCAATTTAGTTCAATGGTGGGATGTAGTACTGGAGACATTGCATAGCTGTAGTTCTGTTCTTCTGGTCTGGTCTGCTAAGTATGTATTGTTATGGGTTAGTGGGGGGAAAGGGATCCCCCAGATTCTCTGGGTACCAGATTTTCCCATCTAGATTCTTGGGTGCTGGGTTTTAATCAGAGCTGACAGGCTGAGCTTGCTTTTTCTGCCTGTCATTTTCTGCCAGACAGAGGGGCAGAGGGAGATGATGTCATCTACAAGGCAAAAGACCCTACAGGTAACCCTATGGGAGTGGGGGGGGGGAGGTTGCCAGGGCAACTTGGGCCTGGTGTCACATAGAAAAAAAGTTGTTCTTTTACACCAGTAGTTCTCAAAGGGTGTGGTACACCACACTGGTATGGCAGGAGAGGATGGCAAATGTGGCGGGACAATTCAAGGACAATCAAAGAAACATTTAAACATTTCAGTGTAGCATGGTATAGTAGAGTATCAAATTTTTATTTATATTTTTTTACAGAATACGGATAGGTATCTTTTCAAAACCAAGCACTGCTAGGACTTGTTTCCCGCTCCCCCCCCCCCCAATGTATATTTCTTACCAATAAAAAAATTGCTGTGGCGCAAGCAAATTTTTATTCTGAAAGTGTGGCCTAGAGAAAAAAATGATGAGAACTACTGTTTTACTCAGAGGCTTTTTGGCAAGGTGTCCTGGGAACAAAAAGGAGGGAGAGTTCCTTGTGGCGCTGTCTGGAGGGGGTCACCAAGAGGCTGGGGTCCATGACTGGCTGTTGCTCTGGGCCCAAGCTTGCTGAAGCTATGAGAGACACAGTTGGGGTGTCATGTTCTGCACCCCCTCCACTGAAGGCTCTAGGTGTCAATATGAGTGAAACAAACCATATTTCTTAAAGACACTCGTCTCTGCTGTGCCTTGATTCCCCAACAGAAACACAACTCTGTGTGAGTGCCTGGAACCTCCTGGAATCTTGCTACTGCTCAGCAGAGGTTGTGGGTGGCTTGAGTGAGTGAGTGAGTGAGTGGGTGGGTGTGAGAGCCAAAGTAGAATGTTTAAATGTAAAATAAAGGCTCATGGCACCACCGAATACTATTGATATTAAGAAGATTTATTGTTTTGGATGAGGGTAACTTCCCCCACCCCCAAAACTGCTTTGATGCAAACGTCTCCAAATATGTCTGCTTACGGTTTCAAAAAGACCTATAAATCCCTCCATCTTGATTTTCAAACAGCCCGTCTATCCATTTTCACCAGCGTGCACTCTATCTGAATCTATTAATACATCCATAACTGCATCTTATCCATCCATTCCTCTCTGCATATGTTTCATCCGTTTACCCATGGGCACTCTATATCTATCCAGCCCTGTCCAAATGCACTCCATTCATGTCCTAATACAGTTCATCCACTGACCTCTGCCTGCATCGACTCTGTCCCTCCTTGCCTTTTATCCAACTTCATCGACATATTTTATCCATCCATATTTTAGGATGAATTGAACTCGCTGTTTGAGTGGCTGCTAGCGCATGATAAGCTTATCGTATCCCAGTATGCCGCCTATTACCATCATTCATGTGATGAGAAGGCTCAGTCTGTGATAGCTGACCTGCAATGGAGATTTTAAGCAACCAAGGTATTGCTTGATAATTATCACCGGAGAAATATGACCTAAGAATCTCTCCTTATTTATCTTATTACATCTATACTTGCATTCAGCCCAGTTGCTCTATCACTCTGTGACACAGGCCTCAAGTCTTACTGAATATCCTGCTGTTTATATTGCATTTTCCAGTGGATCATTTCATTGACAAAATATTTTCCCAAAGCTTTATATTTATTTTGTATTATTTATATCCCTCCTTTCTCCAAGCACAGGACCCAAGGTGGCTCACAACATGAATTAAAACAGATACAACTAAAAATGCATCAATCAATATAATTTCCTTAATAAATAAATAAATAAGTTAACCTGTTAACACAGCACTGAATTTGAACACTTAATATTGTAAAACGTTAACAGAAACATCAAATTCAAACAATTTTTGTCACTAGAAAAATTATATTTACAACTGTACTCTCTCACAATGCGAACACTCTGTCCCTGATGTTGATGTTCCAGCCAGAGAAACTGCATTTAAGTGTATGAGTGACTGACTTACAAGGGTAATCTCACTCCAGAGCATTGTAATTAGGCATAGTAAAGCTATTATATCACTGATCCAGAGGTTCCATAAATAATCCTTTTTATAGTTCTGAGAACACCCAAGGTCAGATTAGGGAGAGCTTTAATGTTTGCTTTACCTATTTTGCTGCAGGGGCATGATTTCATATTGGTGGAATTGAGTTGCACATGTTTTCGTTAAAAATAAATAAATCCTAGAATGCTGGCGGGACTATCTATATGCTGACAAGTAAGTGACATTATTTCTATCAGCCTGTCTGTCATGGCCTACTTTACCTTCTAAAGTCCTTTTTTTGTTTAATATATTAAAGTTTATACTTTGCTACTCCTCCCACACAAGACAGCCAGAGTGCAGCAAAAAGTTGCTTTAGGTAACGTCTGAGAAAATCCAGAACCTCTCCAGCTGTGCGTTGACCGTGAGCAGAGTAGGTTCCTCCTGTCTAATTTTGGGTTCAGAATGACTTAATGTTTCATCTTTGTTATGATGTTGTGATAGTAATAGGAAAACTACTAAAAGCCCCAGAAAATAATTGAACAAGCCTGTGCAGTAGGTTGTTAGGAAAAGGTCTGCAACAAGACGAGGAATGACACCAAGCCAGGGGAGAACCTGAGAACATCACTCGCACCTTCTCCCTTACACCTTTCTTATTCCACAGAAACCATAATGGGAGGGAATGGAATTAATTAATGTTGTGTCTGGAAGTTGAGACATCTATTGTGGTTCAGGAACGCATATAAAAAAGAATATTTGTTGCCAAACATGGCAATTTTATTAATGGGAAATGGTCAAAGAACTCTCAGTCATTTGCTCCCAAATGCTTCTCCCGAAACCTCTTAGTCTATTCTAGAGTAAGCTTTATTGGGGATTTTAGCTTAAAAATAGATCCTGGAGTGCAGCCTCTCCTCCATTTGAAGCCCTTTGGATCTACAGTGGTACCTCGGTTTAAGAACAGTCAGGTTTAAGAACGATTTGGTTTACAAACTCTGGAGAACTGGAAATAGTGTCCCAGTTTGAGAACTTTACTTCAGTCTAAGAATGGAATCCAAACGGTGGAAGGGCACCAGCGGCAGGAGGCCTCATTAGGGAAAGCGTGCCTCAGTTTAAGAACGGTTTTGGTTTAAGAACGGACTTCCGGAATGGATTAAGTTCATAAACCAAGGTACCACTGTATTGCTAAGACTGGTATTCATGAGTAAGGTGTTCCTTTTCTAGGTTCTGGAAGTATTTTTAGGCCATCCATTGCACACCACAGCAAGACAGGATGTTGTGTCACCAATAGCCCTATGAAATAAATACAGTGGTACCTCGTTGAGCATTCAGGATCCATTCCGGAGCCCCCGGACACTTGACGAAAGAGACACTTGATAGAGCGTCACTCTGCGCGTGCACGTGGAGCAGTTTTCACACATGTGCGAAGCAGCAAACCTGGAAGTAACCCGTTCTGGTACTTCTGGGTTTGCCGTGGACGTCCACCGAAATGGACGATTGAGGGGGTGGACGTTTGCGGAGGTATGACAGTAGTGAGGCAGTGCAATTTAGGAGTTAGGATGAGGAAAAACCCAGGTCTGCATCCTTCCTCAATCGTGAAGCTCTCAGGTGACCTTGGATCAGGGACAATCTCTCAGCTTAACCTTCCTCACAAGGTTTTTGTGGGGATGAAGTGCTACTTTGAGCTCTTTAGAAGAAGGGCGAGATTAAAAAAGTAATAAATATTACAGATTAATCTATTTTGTTCAGGTTGCAGTTTGCTGTAAGCTCTGAGTTGAAGGGTGCTCACCGTATTATAGATGAGGTATATGTGCAGAAAATTATACATGCAAAGCAAGCCAGCAGTGTCATATTCTAAAGAAAAAGGCAAAATCCTTAACATAAGAGTTGTCACTGAAATTTAGCTAAAGTGCAAGTTTGGTACTTACTTCTCAGGTGAAACATCTGAGAAATATTAAGGAAAGCCAAAAGTTTACCACTGAAATGACCCAAATTTCTCACGGTCATCTTGCACATCCCAAAGTTGTCTTGTCTGAAGACAAATCTGGAGCCTTCAGGCGAAACATTACCATGATCTTGAGTGAAACTGAAAAAAGTTCCACTAAGTGTTGCAACAGCCATATTTCACTATGAGTAGCAAATTTCTCAAATCTTTTAGTTCTGTCTAGATTTTGACCACAGTGGGAAATGAAGTGAATTTGATGACATGGGGAATTTCAAAAGTTTTGAGGAGATGAGTGAAATTTCTCATTCCTACTCCCACGGTCACCAGTTAATGCAAATAAAATCTGAGAAGAAATTCATTCCAATTGGCCTTTAAGTATTATGTTCGTGTGTGTATGTTTCATCATGATTTCCTGGTAAAACCAAGGGGAAGAAAGCTAGGAAAGAGCCTGCAAAATATGAATCCTTTGGGTAGAAATTCAGGGTGTAGAATGAAGGCAGATTACTAAAAAACTACCCCTTCCATTAACGAAGTGCCATAAGAAAGCCTTAGTGTGAATCAGAGAATGTATATATGCAGCCTATTTTGAACAGACCAGCTCCCATTGAAGGTTCAATTTTTCAAGGCTACCCCCTTAGGGCAGTTTCTCCTCATTCATCAGGCACTTGTTAACACACTAGGCTATTCATTTTTCTTTTTCTTTTTTTTAAAGAAAATGAATTTGCAGTGTACTGGACGGGAGCCAGAAGCTGAGCTGGGGAAAAAATATTTATTTGTATCTACACACAATAATTCATGTCTGCCCCCCCAAATCTGGACTTTTCCTCCTAATCCACATAGCATTTCAAAACATTTGCAGTTCTCTCGGCCGATTAGCATTGGCTTTCCTTGGCTCAACCTATTCGCGAGAAGTGTAAGCTGCTGAAAATAGCTGAATGCTTTAATTCAGTGATGGGGAAAGAAGTTCCTTTGCTGACTGTTCTGCCAGTTCATAATTCAAAGATTCTTCTGTCGCACAGAGAGCCATGTATTGCTGCCACCCCTTAGCGATGCCCAGATGGGTAGGACTTGTTTTGACGTAGGCAAGGGATTTTCTTGACACTTTCTAAATTTCCATGCTCTGGGAGGATGATAGTTCCAGGCGTCACCAAGCAAATGAACAAGCTGTGATTTTCTTAGTCTTGGCATTTTAAGGCCCAGAACAGCCAGCATTTGCCTTTTTCAAGAGCAGCAATGACAGGAAGAGGAATACTTGCGGCAGTCATACCCTTGGCTCTCCAATGGAGATGATGGCAGCCAGACATTTGTAACACCTCCACGTTGCATAGCTTTGTGGTCATGTCCTCCTTACTGAAACTTCTGAATCTCTGATTGGTTAGAAAATGCATACCTTCCAAAATCAGGCAGTGTTTGTTAACTAGGCCATCATAGGCACTTGACTCCTTCTTAGAACATGGGTTGAAGAATCTGTGGGGCATTAGATGTCTGTGGACTACAACAACTCCAGTTATCCCTCGCCCTTGTCCATGCTGACTGGGGCTGATGGGAGTTGGGAGTCCAGTGATACCTAGAGGGTGACAACCTCCCCACCCCATATTCTCTGCCATTCAAATGCTTTTACCTGTACACTGGCTAGGCAGTTGTCCTGCCAATGTACCTTGCTTGATATCAACCTAGAACTGACTAGAGGGTAAGACATGAAAGAAACTCTTGAGCTACTTCTCTAAGACACTTGTTTGTAATTGATTTGCCAAGTGGCAATCACAGGCCCATGCTCCGTTGCTGTGTTTCCAGAAAGAGGGAGGCTTTGTGAGCAGTACACTGGTCATGAGTTTGAGAGACCTGTGTCCAAATATCAGGCTTAGCCAAAGACAAGCTGTGGGGCCCTTGGTGTACAGGGGTGGGTATCCAACTAAGTTTAGACTTAAGTTCTCCACATCCATTAAAAAAATATGACTTCTCCAGTCCCCTAGTTATTTGTTACATTGCAAGCCACCTTAGAAAGGGTCACCCCAGATTACACACAGGTACACAAAGAGTTCAGAACCTGAGCATTTTCTAAGACAATCTTTCCTAATCTGGTGCCCTCCAGAAATTTTGGATTACAGTTCCTCATCCTCCCCAGCCACATGGCTCATGGGCAGAAACGATGGGGAGCTGTAGTCCAGGACAGCTGGAAGAGGGCCTAACCCCAAGTTTTCACCTGATGCTACTACTGCAGTCACCACACAGGAGCTTTTAAAAACAGAACAAGTTCACACATGGGCCTTGTCAATTGGGCACAGGCTCCCTGCAAGCTGTGGGCTTGCAACTGAATAGGGGCAGTTCTCTCCAGTTGTTTTGCAGATGGTCAGTGAATATCCAAAAATTAGTGAAGGTCTACATTCATATAGGAACATGGACAATTCCAGCCAAATTTTAAAAGTAAAGCAATCTTAAAGAGACAACTTATTTATCTGCCAGGATGAGTCATTCTGAGTCCCCATGCTGTCTGTACTGTGAGTAGTATGTCATACACTGAGGCAGCCCAGTTTCCTGAGTCCTTACATCTTTCCCCCTTATTTTGCTCAGTTACTAAGAGATTTCTTTAAATGAGCTTCAGGAGTTCAGTCATTTTAGAGTTGTCATTCATATAATCTACTCTTTATTTATTGATGGAACCACTTTCTGTCTTGCTATTTCCCCTCCTTTTCTATATTTCTAAAAGCCATTATTAATACCTATGGGAACATTAATGCATGCCACTATGCTTGTCATCTATCTGAATGCATTGCCTGCTTGTGTTCACCCTGGTATGGTTTCTACATTGCCCCCACCCCACCCCCAGCCATGACTACCAAAATCTTCCTTTCTCTTTTATTTCTATCATGGTGCAACTCTATGCGAGTTTACTCAGAAATCCCACCACATTCAACAAGGCTTACTCCAAGGTAAGTTTGCATAGGATTGCAGCCTTAACACTGTCGTCTCAATCAAAGCTCAGTAGTGTAAATGTTAGGCTCTGCCAGGCCTAAAGTACAGTGCATTATATGCAAACGTAAAAATCGTCAAGCATTTATTCTCCCAACTCTTCAGAATTGTGTATGGACATTTTGTTCCACAGCTATACCTACAATATCCCCAGAATCCAAGTTGCATCAAAATACAACAGAAATCTACTTCTAAGGCTAGAAATAAAAAAGATGAATATCTTTCATTCTTCTCTTCCTATAGCTTATACAACCCAATCAAAGGTTGTTGATCCCACTCTTGGGAGTAACAGCTGTAAAGATGAGTTAAAACATCCATTCACCTGTTGTAAATAACACGATGAATTACTGTAGCCAGCAGGGACAGGTGAATATTATTATTTGTTGTTGTTGTTTATTAAATTTATATCCTTTCCTTCCTCCCAAAGGAGCCCAGGGCAGCAAACAACAAATGATAAAACAATGAAAACATCTTTAAAACAATTCCAGTACAGATGTAGACTGGGAAAGCGCTCGACTTAGGACAAAGGTCCTATTCTGGATAGTAGCAGTTCTCCAGGGGTTTAGGCAGAAGTCTTCTGCATCATCAGCTACCTCTGATCCTTCTAAGTGGAGATGGAAGGGATTGAACCTGGGACCTTCTGCCCGGACACTGAGGTCCAACGCCGAGGGCCATCTGGCGGTTCCCTCGCTGCGAGAAGCCAAGTTACAGGGAACCAGGCAGAGGGCCTTCTTGGTAGTTGCACCCACCCTGTGGAACGCCCTCCCGCCAGATGTCAAAGAGAAAAATAACTACCAAACTTTTAGAAGACATCTGAAGGCAGCCCTGTTTAGGGAAGCTTTTAATGTTTAATATGTTATTGTATTTTAGGTTTTGTTGGAAGCCGCCCAGAGTGGCTGGGGCAACCTAGCCAGATGGGCAGAGTATAAATAATAAATTATTATTATTATTATTATTATTATTATTATTATTATTATTATACAAAGCATGGGCTATGATCCCTCCCCAAGAATTTTTGTTTTGAAGGACTGCTAGAAGACAGTGTTATATGAAGCGCTTTGAACTCAAAAGCACTACATAAAACTTATGCATTGCCATTAATAACATTGTTGCTATTTCAGCTTGTTGCATTGCAAAGCCCTCAGTTAACCTTGTCTCTGATTAATGGTTTTTTACACCGTTCTTTCTCCAGATTGATGCTTTTATTGCTATTAAGACTTTGGGGCTCCAAAAGGACGTTTTCTTGTGTTAACCCTATTGAAATGAATGAGAACTGCATAAGTTTGCAAAAGGTAGTTTCCCAGTGGTTTACACCATTTGTCTTGTCTTTTTGCTTGGCGGCAAGAGTGTGGCTCATCGTTAAATCAGAAATTCCAGGTTTACAGGTAACCGCTCCTTTCCGCCATGTATATCCTCAGCTTCTCAAACAACCCAACACACTACTCCACTCTATCAGAATGGAACCCATCCCACTGTTTAATTAAAAGTTTCCATGTGCTTGTTTCTCCGTGGCCTCTGAGTGGGAAAATTAAATCTGCAGGAACAGTGGAGGGCTTTCATACGGTTTTATAGGAGAAAGCACTGCTGCCATTTCTAATACACAGAGTCTACTGTAACCCACCTGAAAAACAAGGAGGCCAACCCAGATACATAAAGCATCTCTCTATCAGCCCAGCTGCAAAACCTCCTTCTTGGAGTTGTTGATACAAAACATAGCACCAAGACTTGCATTAGTCACAGGATCTGCAGTTCATACTGAAGCAACCATTTATGCTTGGGAGATCAGGAGATCCAAGGCATGTTTGCTGAAGCTGGGGACAACATGTTGATGAATTCACACCACAGTTTGAGAAAGGGGGGTTATTTGGTATACCAGAGCCTTCGAGAATGGGCACCCATTCAGGATCCTGCCAAACTTGAATCCCTCATTAACTGAAACCTAACCCATGATTCTGGACTGCTGCCCAAACTGGCCTGGGGCTGACTGACCATCAACTGCCTGCATCTGTCCACACTAAGTTCCATTCTCCCATTGTAAGTTCCATTCTCCCATTGCCTGCACCCTTGAAATGGTCAAAAGTGACATGAAAGGATATAGCTGTTGCACCTCCCATTCATCTGATATAGCTGTTGCACCTCCCATTCATCACAAAGAATAATATAGGGGATTATTAGCAGTAGTAGCATTAGTTTGGCATTAGTGTGTATGTGTATATACTGTCGGAACATGCCTGGTGGGCACCTACAGTCCCCGGACTGAGACAAACCTCTCCGGGCGTCTTCCTTGTGAAACGCAGCTCAGGACGTTCATAAATCTTCGGTCCCAGTGCGCATCAGTGACACATTTGCTCAGATATGCGCACACTCAAAAAGCAGAATATAGCAGAAACGATGTGGAGATGAGGTGTGGCATTCTAAGTAATTTATTAAGCAATATATACAGGACAAAGCAATCATGGCGTCCTCTCACATCTTCTCCAAGAGAGAGAGAGAGCAAGTACAAAAGTACAATACTGCGGAAGAGATAGGTCTGACTTCTGTTCTCATACTTTCCAAGCCTGGAAAGTAAACACAGACATGTGATGTAACAATCACACATCCAGCAATGGGAGAATGAAATATACTGACATACATACATACATACATACATACATACATACATACAACATTACCCATGTTTAATGGCCATTAAATGGGAGGATATTGTTTGTTGTTGTTATGTTATGTTATGTATTTTGTCTTTTTAAACTGTAAACCACGCTATGATCTTTGGATGAAGGGTGTTATAAAATTTTTATAAATAATAATAATTGATGCTACATATCGTTGGGCCCTCACAGATAGAGAGCCTTATGAGCTCAGAGTGTAAGAGAGAAGATTATTCATTTTAGTGGAGACAACGAATGAAAAGTCAGCAAGCAGTAATATGGTCTGAGCAAGTGGAGGCCATGTCCATCACATCATACTGACACTGCCTTGGGAATCACTGAGCCATCCAACTGCACAGACAAGGCTCAGGAGCTGCTTTGGGGATTGTGTGAGACCTTGGACCACATCAAGGTAGGAGAGAGAAGCAAGACATATAAGGCTGAAGTATTTATACTGATCATGTGGGTCACATGAGATTTAAATGTCAGGATTTGTGGGGGTGGGGAGAAATGCCTTCAGGCACAGCTTTGATCATGCTTACAGGATTAAAATGCTTTAAGATTAAAATAGTGAATACATTTTTATACAAGATGGACAAGACAACCAGAAATGGCAGGCAACGGCCTTTCCAGCACCAAAAAGTCAGAGGGGGCTAGAGAAAATAAAAAGCAGAGGTGGTGCAAGGGCTGAGAACACTTGTGGAACACAGTCCCTTCGAGAAAAGCATTCTGATGCTTGAGAACAGGATTTCAAGGCCAATGAAAGAAGCAATTTCCTAAGCTGCCCCAGTCTCTTCAGTGGGCCGTAAGCCACATGGTTGATACAGGTCAAGTTGTCATATAGAGCCAGTTTCAGTGTGATGGATTGTTTTTTGTCAACATGCCCCAAATGCAATGACATTAGTGGGTAGCACTCTGAACAGGCACTGGGAGGTGCCATTTTGATTTCCCAGAGTGGTGCTGTAGTGGAAATAGTGCTTAGTGCTTTGTTCAAATGCTGCCTATAAGGGAAAACATTAAGGAAGGGGCGGGGCAGGCATCAATTGTGGGTGCTGAGATCTCTGCCACTATCCATGGATGCCATATAGTGATGCTGGAACTGTGGTCACACACCAGTATTACAGCAGTGGAATGTGGGTGGGATGTGTTTTGTGTGGATGCAGCTATAATTCTCATTCAGTTGTTGTTGTGCAATGGGTAGTTCCGAGTATGCCACTCTCTCACTTACCTAACCTACTTCACAGGATTGCCCTGTAAAACACTTTGTCACATGACAATAATTTGAGTATTATTATTTTAGTTATTTTGTTTAGTTGTTGGAAACAACTTACATTTTCCTCTTGATTGTATTTACTGATGGACTGACTAGCTTATCAACTGACCTCTAAAATAGTCTAGAACCTCAGCATAACTTTATAGAAAACAGGTCATTGATTTTCGGCTGTGACTGCTACTGAGAAAAAAACGAACTACTTTTTTGGGGGTGGGGGCAGGGGGAATTCCATCTGACTTCTTTAATTTATCAATTTTATATTAATATACGTTTCGAGCCTTAATACATTGCTGACTTTTCTTTTTGAAAACTACTTTTTGCATTGCTGCTTTCATATGCAGTCAAAGAAGTGAAATGAATTGCGTGTCGAATGACTGAATTCCTAAATGCTTTCAGAACTCCTGCATCTCTCCCTTTGGGAAGCTGTGGATTACACTGGTTTCCCCTTAGCACTTTTGAATCGTTTAAGGTAGCTTTGGCACAAATGAGAATTATACTCTGGGTCTTGGCTGTCACCTGGAAGAGGTCTGTGGGATGATTTGATGCTGAGGTCAGTCTTGAAACTGGTCCATAAAGGAGTCAAGGTGCCATGATGTCTGCAGATGGGCATAAGGTTGTCTGGTTTTTCCCCCTTTCCCTTTTCGAACTGCAAGTACTGCTGTGTGCCTCTGTCGCCACTAGTCAGGCAGTTCCGTTATTATTCACTTATGTGCTGTATCTCTTTTGAATGGTCACCCCAGGCCTTCGGTGCCATCTATGTGTGCTACGAGGCTCCCTGTGACCCTTTATAGAATATTCAGTGTATGAATGAAATGCTTGATTGAGGACAGAAAAGCAGAAGCCTGCAGCTTGCGAGAGAAGCAGCAAAAACTCCACCAGAGAGCTCTGTGGGAGAAAACAAACATCAGCCTAATGCAAACAAAGCTCATTCAATCCCAGATGGAAAGGTACAGTGCTGAATTCAGATGCACGCTGCTCCGAAGCCAAAGACGGTTACAAAGCAAGAGAGGCAGTAAGGCTTGACTATTATGATCTTTGCCACAGCCATCTTTCCTGCTGTGCAGTGATATTTGCATAGGCATGCTACTTCTTTCTCAGCACTCTTATCTGCAGAATATGGACTCACATTGAGAGCCCACCATTTATGGCTTGAGGGTATATCCATTGCTTTGCTGCCTGCAAATAACAGTCCCCAGAATGAAGCCAGACCATGGATGGTGGAAATGGGTCAGCTTTTCTTGATGTTCTGGGAGGCTGCTGTTGCTGCTTCTCAAGCCAAGTAGGCAGAGTATTTATCAGAATAGAGGAGAGGCAGGGGCTTATTGCTGTCACTGTGGCCATGGCAGCTTCTCTGCTGATGTGTGTGTGTGCATTCAACCTCTTCCTGACCATTACAGCAGGTATCTTCAACTTCTTCAGATCCAGGACACTCTTTTACCCCAAACATGAATTGGGGAGCCAATTTCGTTATCTTTCACAGTGTATTTGCAAGGTGGAAGTAGTCCTGTTGTGACCCACTGGTGGCTGCTGTCCCCCCCAGTTGAAGACCAGTGCATCAGAGGAACTGGTGAAAAGGATATTGGTACAGTGTGGTGGCTCCTCCTGAGTAGCAACCCTGAGTATTCCTGAAAGACATCCGTGGCATCCATTGGGAAAGGGTCACAGCTCAGCAGTAGAGTGAATGTTTTGGGTACAACCGAAAATAAAATCTCAGGTTCAATCACTGGTGTTTCTCGGTAGGGTTTGCAAAGACTCCTGCTGGTCAGTGTCACTGATCTTGAGCTTGGTGGAGCCATGGTCTGAGTTGGTGTAAGGCAGCTTCTTGTGTTCCTACTGCAATGCTAGCGTTACATGCAACACCTACTTTATGTCCTTCTGCCACCGCATTTGTCAGTCGCACACATTGATCAATTTTGTAGGTGCTCCACATAATACATAATGTATCTAAGACATGCAATAGATTCCTAGTTGTGGTAGAATTTTGCTGGTGTGCTATGGATTTCCTGCTACTAGATTCTTGTGAAGTGCTTTCAATGCTACCACATCTTGGCCCTGATTTACTAATATGGTAATATTGATAACATGGGGGTGGGATTCAGGCATGTAGCCTTCTGCTTGCACCCTGAAGTGATACAGTCCATGGAATGTTTCAGCATATGAGCCCACTGAATGCATAAAGTTTCGTTTCGTTTCTTATCAGTTTATTTCTTCCCCATAAAACTTAGGTTTCCACATTGGTTCTTTGTGGTTCAGTCCTTCAAAGTTATGAAAACACCATGGAAATGTGTTCCCCCTGCCAATGAATCTCTTATAGTTTCAGATGTTTGATACTGATTTGATGGTTAATCTGGATCCATTGGAAAGTCTTTGTCTTCTCCTTCCTTTTGGATTCCTGGCAACCAAAGAAAAACATTACATACTCGCTGAAAGGCAGACAGCAGACTCTACTCAAGCAACTTATAATCTTTGTTAATATAAAAAGACTGCCTAGTTTCTCTTTATTCCTGTTTTCCACCTATCCAGAAACCTGAGTGTTTTGCCTAAGGACAGAGACAGACCTGGGTAACAGCTGGTTCATGTAATTCCAGAGATGGGGGATCAACCATTCCCAGTAGGCCTTGCTGCAACTTGATACCTGTGTGGCACCTAAAACAGCTTCATTTGAATGTCTGCTGCCTTCTCCCACATTCTGCCTTAAGACACTTACCAGATGCAGACTTACGACTTCACCACCAGCCATTTCCCCCCTTTCCTCCACCCTTGCTGTATTTAACATCTAGCCTGATTAGAAGTTCTAAAGGACTCAACAGCTTGCACATTCTGTGATATTTGGTTGTCCCAGTAAAGGCAACTGACCCAATAAGGTTTTTCAAATAACTTACTTTCCCTTGCTGCTTTTTTGGGGGTGGACTGCAGTGCAAAATCTGCTATCAGGTTTCATTTGTAGGTAGCCAACCTATTCTAGAGCTGCCATACATTTGGATTCCTGAAAGGCAGTGCTTAGTCCTGGATTTAAGGCAAGTCAATAAAAAATTGCAGGTTTTTTTTTCAGGGTGTCCTGGTTTTTTTTTACCTTTTGAAATATGGCACCCCTAATTCCCTCCTCTTCTAGTTCATTCGTTGTTATTAGGGGCAGAGCAATGTAATCTTCCTTCCTTCCTTCCTTCCTTCCAAGAATGGGTGTCACACTGAATGGTGTGGAGGCGAGGATCTCCCCTGAGATCTCTCTCTCTTTCTCATAAGAAACTTAAGAGCCTACTGGATCAGGCTAATGGCCCATCTAGTCCAGCATCCTGTTACCATGGTGGCTAACCAGGTGCCTATGGGAAACCTTCCAACAGGACCCAGGCACAAGAGCACTTTCTCCTCTTGTGGTTTCCAGCCACTGGTATTCAGAAGCATTTCAGCCTCCAATTATGGATGCATGGAATAGAGAGGCAGTCAGAATTGGCTTTACTCTCTGCTGTGCAATGATTTATTGCCATTTCCCCTGTCATCTGCATTCTGCTGCCGCTGCCAATTATCAGATGATTTGTCTCATTTTTTTTGGTTTTGTTGAGAATTTTAGCAATCATTCTGCCTTCTGATATTGTTGCTGCAAGTGTACTGAGAATGTTTTCATGGGCAATAATATTTAAGATTCAGACAAGATGTTCAATCAACCTCAGTGTGCCTTTACTAGTATGGCTCCTCTGTGCCTGCAATACTCGGTCCTTTAAGCACTTCAGTGTCTGATACCATCTGCCACCAAATACCATTTGATGCTCAGTCCACCACACCTGAAACAACTAGATTTTCCTTTTGATTTAGAATTGGCAATTATAAGTTTCCACCAGCAACTCATATACATGTATCCAGACAATGAAAATATGGTTACCCTTGTTTTGATACCTAGACTTCTCAGGCAATATATATACTTGCTACATGCCTCCAATCTGGACAAATGAGAGAGAGAGAGAGAGATATGGTACACAGCTTTTCCTTTCTCCCGATAGAAAAAAAATATGCTTTGCTCTGTGTAAGGTTCTTCTCTGGCACCATTTAGGCATTGCACTTTCCATGTAGGGCAACCTGGGAGCAAGGATGTGAATGGGAGTGTCTTGAGGGGCATGACTCCCTGACCTTTGGAAGGGCAATGCAAATTTCTACAGAGAGAGGGGGCACCTTTGTGCATATAGCAGTATGATCTTGCTGGGTTCCAGGTCATGTAGAAGCTTCATGCAGACAGCTGCATATATGAATGCCCCTTCCCTGCAGACTTTACACTGTACATATAGGTGCCTGGGGCTAGGGCTATCCAGCACATGTGACAGTAGGGGAGGGATTGCTTGTTGCATCCTCATTCCAGCATTGTTCTACATGGGAGTTATAATACTTGCACCTTTGGATGTTGTGCCTTATGCCTTTTGCTACGTCATACTTCCATTCTGGTGATAAAGCACCCAGTCAGGAGTGTGAGATGCTCCTGTGTAGATAGATATGTTCTGAAAGAAGCACATGTCTATTATCTTGTGGGACTACATCCTGTATGGGTGCCATTAGGAAGATCACTGCTTTGAACACAGATTGCATCTCCGCTGCCATTTTAAAAAATATACATACATAAATCTCTGTGAGTTCAGTATGTGGATTTCACAGTGCAACCTTCAGATGGTAGGTTAGGTTCTATGACTGGGCCATAGTTTGCTTAAAATGGGCAATTCTAGTAGAAGTGGGACCCATAGCATATGTTTGGTCTAGAGGTGAGTCCTGAGGCAAGGATGACTCTGGATGAGGCAAGGATGACTCTGACATAGAGACTTCATGTTGTTGAAAAACTGTTCTCCATAACATTTCCAGGCATCACATCATTCCTTGTCTGTGATTAGGGCTTAATTTGCAAGATAAATCAGGTTGTCTCCTAGTTATATTTGAAATGATTCAAAGAGTGAAATGAAGCCTATGAAGAGATCCTGTCCCTTCCTGCCTTCCTTCCTATCCTTGGTATTGATGAAACAGATAACTCTGAAGCATAAAGAACTGCAGTGGATAATGGAGCAAGCCTGGGGAGCAAAGGACTTCAGCCTAGGATGACTGGTCCAGCTATTAGCAGCAAAAGCAGCTGCTGCAACACAAACTAAGATACTTGGGAGGGAATGAAGAGCTATGAGAAGACAGTTGGCAAAGAGGCAACAGATGTTCTCTCCCAAGGACAATGGTAAAAGAGTAATTACAGGCAAAGATGGCATCCTAGTGTTTGTGGATGTGCATGTTTTTTCAAAGACTCGATCTGAAACATTTTGGCACGAGATTCTGTAAGCAATTTCCTTCCTGTGCTTGCTTTATGACAGCCCATTTGCTGTTTGTGAGCAGCAGTTAATAGCCCCTCTGTTCCTGTGGGGGCTGGAATCCTACTCTGCATACACCTTCATAACAGGACCTTGCATGCAAGAGGGGGTGGGCAGCCAACCCGTTAGCTGCACTGAAAAGGAAAATATGCAAATCTAAAAGGTTCATAAATAACCAGCTGAAAGCCTGACAGACTGCAAATGAATAAACACGTGCAGATATGGTTAGCATGAGGATACCAAGCCCCGTCCTTGTCACCACTTGGGTAGCACAAAGGTGAGCTTGTAACCGGCATTAAAATATAAGATCTGGTAGGTAGAATATCAAAACTGAAACACAGGCCCTGTGGAGGCATTTGGAAACCTGGTAAATTCAGTGTCTGGAAGGATGATTGGGATCATGGCAGCAGGGTCTGTAAATGCCCAACTGGTCTTCAGAGGCTCATTGCCTCTGATACAACAAGCAGTACACAGCCACCATGCTAGTAGACATGGATAGCCTTATTCTACTCATTTTAAAGACATTCAAGTTGGTAGCCATCATTGCTGCATCTTGGGGTACCAAATTCCCATAGTTTATTTGTGGTGTGAAGTGTCGGGATCTCCACTCGGCCAAGCTGATAAAGCTCATCTTCCTCCGGAATCGCCCTCCCGACGAATAATTAACGACCTGAGCCTTTGATGAGGCTCCAAGGCACATTCCCCCATTCAGCAGAGTTTCCAGCAGCATGCGGAAGTGATGAGATTTATGGCTACATTGCAAAGAGTTTTATTTCTAAGCTAGTCAGACAGCAAAGAAATATACATCCTCTCTCTATGAAAGCAGAGAGCAAGTGAAACAAAGGAACAAAGGAAACAGGAAACCAGTAACGTCACATCCGTCTCTAGTCTCCCGTGAGACTTCCAATAGCCTGGACTGTCTCTGGAATGTAAACAGAGCCTTGTGACTCTAAGCAGCTGCTCAGTGGCAAACAGAAACTAACATGAAGAAGTGTTTTCTTTTGTCTGTCTTGAGACTTCCATCATTCAGTTTTCATTGGAAGCCCACAGGTTATTGTATATGAAAGGGGGGGGGGAAACTTCTCTTTCCTGTTCAGCTGCTGTTTGCCCTCCTCGCTGCCGCTTCCACCCCCAGGACAGGCCTGATGTGGGAGTGGAACTGCGGCCTGCTGGGGGCGGTGCCCTCCCCCTCCCTCATGGCCAGCCCAGGGCGGCCCTAAGGAGAAGTAGCCACTGCCACTGCTACCCCAGTCTATTGCGGTTTCCCACAATGAGGGAACCTGTCGTATGGGGTGCTTGACTGTGTCCCCTCAAAAACATGTGCCCGGGGCCACGGGCCCCCCAGCCCCCACACTATGCCACTGGTCCCATCAGTCCTCAGCCAGCACGGCCAACTGTCATGGATGGTGGCAGTTGGAGCCCAATGGCATCTGGAGGGCTGTGGACCACAGGTTCCCCACCCCTGACCAAGCAGTTTGAGGGACATTCTAAGCATGCCACGCCATGTTTTGAGTGTTCTACCCAGCCACTGCTTATATTCCGGTGTCCTATGCACTCATCAAATTTTGGAATCCAGTTCAATGTTACCACTTTTTCATTTGCTGGAGACAAGTTTCAAAATGCAACGGTATAGGATATGATTATGTATTCTAAATTTGCAGTGTGGTAACATTTTGGAGGTCCCTCTGACTGTAGGAGCTGAAAGGATAAACAACTCTTTCTAATTTGCTTCCCCCTCCCCCATCTATCCATAATTTTGTTTACATTGATCGCATTCCCTGCTGTTTCTTTCCCCCCTTGACAGAAGGTGCTCTGTACCTCAGATTATTTTTCTTGCTTACACTGTATTTTTCCAGTATTACTTCGCCCTTTCTGAGATGGGATTACCAAATCTACAAATAATAAGTATGTGAGCTCTGGATACACCATTTATTAACTTACCATTTGCCTTCTTTTTTTTTAAAAAAAACAAACTGCAGTGCATTGAGCTGATGCTTTCATGGAGCTGTTGACAGCAACTCCAAGGCCTCTTTTGAGTGGCAAGCAATTTGGAGCCCAACCTTGTACTTAGAAATCAGCCCCGTTGAACACAGTGGGGTTTATTTTCAAGTAAACTCACACAGAACCAGGCTGCAAGTTGTTCCACACAAATCTCTGCGTGCTTCACACTTGATTCACATACTCACTGCATCTTATATGATTGCCTGCAAAAGTGCCTGGGGTTTCTGGTTGACTCTTATCCCATCCAGGATCATATGGAGACAACCAGACCTAGGCTAGGTAAGGCACAAATTTGGAAAAGGTGGGGTTGAGGAGGGAGCTACATAGAAGCCAGACAGAAAAGGGATAAAGCCTGCTTTAGGCTGCAATCCCAACCCAACTTTCCTGGGAGTAAGGCCCACTGCATTCAACAGGACTTCTGAGTTGACATAGTTAGGATTGCCCTCTTCTTAGGTTAAAAATGACCAGGATGCAGCGGATACAAACTAAATGAATCTTCTAAAATGCAACAAATGAGTACTATAATCCAAACAACTTTAAATGCATTTACTAAATGGGCACATGTAACTCTGAATGCAATATCTGAAGGTATGGAATAAATTTGCCCAAAATGCAGAGTAGAGAGTAGAAAAGAATGTATAAGTAATAAATAGGAAGATTTGTTGCTACTGGAAGGCACATTATAAAAGGGTTAAGGAGAAGTTTAGCACATCAGAACAGTGTATTCCTCCCTCACATTTCCATTGAGAGCTAGATTATAATTTTTTTGTCTTGTGAAAATTTGGGGTTCCTTTAAAGCTAAATTTTCTGCTTGAATGTTTAGGCTACCTCAGTACATGGAGCATAGCCGGCTCAGATAATGATGTGATAGTATTATTCCAGTGATAAACGAGTCCACATTGAAAATGGGTTTGTATGCTAAAAGTAATATAAAATAATTATAATGCTATAATGCTAATCTTTTAATGGGCATATACATGCATTCAGAAAAAGTGCTGCCATCAACTTTTTCTACCAAGATTCCAAAGAGAGAGGTGTACCACCTTATTTTACAAGATTTGTTGGGTCAGGCTAACAAATGAATCATTTTATGCTGCCCTTGGGGTGACTAGTTTTGGCATTCGGCCACCAATTCACTAAGCAAGCTTGACCTCTACTTTCCATCTCATTTCGGGTGAAACAGATTTATTCTCAGCTCACCCATGGAGCCACAACTCTATTTATTTGTGAGATTCCTGGCTGGTTGGCCAGAAACCCTGGAGGGGGGAGTGTGTCTCGAAGGTTTGTTTTGGATCGGTGTGTGTTGCAAAGAAGGGTTTGTTGCGTCAGATTCCTTCTCTGAAGTGAATTTGCTGTGTGGGACACACAAGAGCCATCTCTGTTTTGAGCAAATGAAAATCCCAGTGAAAGGCTGTAGAAACATATCTAATAACTGTATTAATAAACTCCATGTACTTAATAAAAATAATAAAACAGAAGGAACTATTTGAACTAGTGCACGCTGGAGCCAGAAGCAGATTGAAAAGCTAGGTGAAAATGAATTTTATTAATTAAACACATGTCCATAGTGAATGGGGCCTTTTATTGAAACACTGAAAGCCCTCATCCAGTCTGTCCTTGAGACCATGTCACCGTATTAGTAACCCTTGACATTTGCAAGATCATAATGGATTTCCATTAAACCTATGCAAAACTGCACGTCTGTTTTCCTACATTAATTATCCCCCCCTAGTTTCACTCTGAAACATCTTTTTTAAACTTGTAAGATACAATCTGCATATGAGAACATATACCCAAGATCCAGCTAAAGTTACCTATGACTAAGTGCTATTGAAAACAATGGAATATGATAGCTGCAACTATCTTAGGTCGCATTGCCGTAAAAAAGGACTGGGTAGACACAGTTATATTTAGATAAGGTGGCAGGACATACCATGGCATAGCTCCAAGAACCCTGGTGTTGTGAACCACTCTGAGATCTATGGATATAGGGCGATATACAATTTTAATAAATAATAATAATAAATAATGATGATGAGCTCTTCTCAAGGACCCAGCCTGCTGCAATTTAGGGCCTCTGCATGAAGTAGCTTTACCCATCCTGCTGTTAAGGAAAGGGAACACAGGCCAACAGGACTGCTGCTTCAGTATCACTTTCTTAATCAAGCAGGAACCAGCCTGACAACAAAGGCCAACAGCGTGGGACCTGCAGGAAGCCCTGAGAAAGGCGTAGGGCCATTATGGGTTATTTGAAAATGGTTAATGTGCTAACTTAATATTTATCTTCCTTTAGATCAGTCCCCCCCCATCCCCAATCTTGGGTCCCCAGATGTTGCTGGGACACCTCCCAGCATCTCTGACCTTTGGGTCATGGTCCACCAATAGCTGAAGGACCCAAAGCTGGGGAAGGTTGCTTTAGATTATTTGATTTTTTTTTAAGTGATCTGTATCTCCTCCACCCCTGCTTAAAATGCTTCTAGCTTATCATATGTAATAGTTGTTGCACAGATATGCTATGCAAGATCCCCAAAGTTGTCAGTGATACCTATATTGTCTTAATGGGAAACTAAGTTGCACGCTGAGTATGCTTTCATATCAAAAATAACGTGTGTGTGTGTGTGTGTGTGTGTGTGTAAAAGAAAGGAAGTATTAATAAATGGATACCTATTGAACACTGGAAAACAAATCACCAAACAATACGGCATGCTTTTGATTTGTTATATGTTGTGTATTCTATTATACGTTTATTGATGCAACAACTCTAAGTGGACTGCTGACGGTACTAAAGGATAATTGGAGCTGCACTAGGGCTTACTGTGTGGAAGTGGGGCACATTTTTGTAAGCAGGAGTTCAAACCAATGGAAATGTGTCAATAGGTGCCCCTTCGAAGCTGCACAGACATTTCAAGCAGATGCATATTAAACTCCAATGGCTGCTTCTTATAGGGGAAAGTACCGTAGCTTCAGGAAGGGGCAATTCAGAGCAGAGCAGAGCAGTGTACAGGGGTGTTTAACCATTCCATTGCCTGCATCTTCCTGTAAGGCTCTTACCCCATGGATTCCAGATGTTGTTGCTTAGCCAGAGGCCACCATCAATCATATATTAGTACAATAAAAAGCCAGACACTACTCAAAGTATGATTAAAATAAACCAGTAGCATAATCCATTCCAATATCCAATCTATGTTCAAAACCTTCCCCCATAATTCTAGATGCACGTTTGCAAAGGTTTGTCTGAGAGCTAGAAAATAACATTTCACCTTAAATGCAGGGAAGCACAATTTTGGCGGTGTGATAGAGTGGATATTGATTGGCTTTCTGACAGTGAGAGATGTCAAAATAAAGGCCTTACCATGGTTAAAGTAAAACTGGTGTTTCCCTTGTCCCTGTGATTGCAAAAGTACCCACAGATCTGTAGGAAGACAATCTTCTTATAATATTTCAGCCTCCCCTCTTGTCTTTTGCTGCACAGCATGCAAAGCATAGTGTTGAGAAAGTCTGTATATTAAATATAGCCACCACCGCCCTTTCCCTTCTTCTTCATAGACAATTCTAATGGGGTAGACTATAATTTAGTGTGTGAATGCTCTGGCAGCTCTTTCCTCCCAGGCTGGCCTAGCCTGGTGCTTTCTGTGGGCCAAGCGATACGAGTGAAATATGGAAGCAGACAGGGAGGAAGTATAGTTAGTATTCATTCATTGCTTATGTTGTACAGGCTGTCAGAACTAATGAAATTTTATGACAGACGGGCAGCGATCAGCTTCCTGGCGTTATTTATCTTTCTTGCTCCTGGCTCCATGCTCCTGATGATTTTTCATCCGTCTTTTTTTTTTTTTTTTAAAGAAGATGCCAAGATGACGAAGCACAGACTTCACCTATCCATACCAAACTAGCAAATTGTATCAAGGCATAAATATAATTAGCAGTCACCTGATGTGAGTAATGTAGGGAAGGTATGAGGAATGCTTTATCTTGAAGAATCCTTCCAGGAGTCTTCTACGAAATAAACTCTCCCATCCTTCTGTTCCTCAATGACTTTCCAAAAACTTCCAGAATTGTTCCATGACGGAGGGTTCCTCCCCTCCCCACTTCTCCTCCCAGCATAGCAGATGTTTGCAAACACATTATTCAGATTAAGGAATCTGCTGCCTCCCATTTATGCCATTAATTACGAAAAGCATCACCAAAGGATGACACACTCATTTGTAATAGCTTCGAGGTAGATGATCCAAATTGATCCCAAGCATATGAGTAAAGCTAACTCTAATCTCCACTTATTAATAATAAAAAAGAAAGACATGGTTAGGTTGGAATGAGAGAAACTCATCGGATAAAAATCTAGTGCTGAAGGTTGCTCTGCCTATAGAGGTGATGACCTTCAGTTTGGAACAAGCAGATAAAGTTGTTATTTTTCTAGCATATCTGAATGAAGATCAGTGAAATAATAATTAAAGCGATATTGAGGACCACAATTTTAGAGTCTCATCAGTTGATCAATATTTCTTTTTGGAAATATGTACCACCATTTTTTAATGCTCAGGGTTGGTCAAAACTCCAAGTGAAACTAATGATGGGGTGGTTCCTCACGGCGATCTGAATATCAGAAGGAGTGAGCAGTGCCAGCCAGTTCTTTATGGTCCTGGAGTGGACTGGAGTGAAGACTGCCACTCCTAGGTCTCTTCCCATTGCAGATGGGAGTGATTCAAAACTATAATAATAATAATAATAATAATAATAATTATAGGGTCTGGCGGGTGACCCGTGATGCTCCGTAGCAGCCAGGGGGTGCGAGCCAACGGCCGTAGGGGGAAATGGGGTGCTCCTTGTGAGAGAGAGAGAAGGAGCTGACATGCCGGGTCACAATTGCCACCCACATTTTATGGACGGGGTGAGCGGCCATCATTCAAGATTACAAAATCTGTGACATTTTTATATTTGCCTCCACCAATCATCAGGTAGCACCTCCAGCTCCAGCATGCGGTCCCTGACAGATATCACTTCTCCTTGCACTGTAATGTGACTCTCTAAAGAAATAAGGTTCTGCTCCCCTACCTTAAAATGGTCAGATGCTTACTCCTTGGGGCATTACACAACACACACATTAATGGCCCTTCAGAGGACCGAACATGACGCAGGTGGCACTGGGGGTTAAACCACAGAGCCTAGGAATTGCCGATCAGAAGGTCAGTGGTTCGAATCTGCTCGGTCCCTGCTCCTGCCAACCTAGCAGTTCGAAAGCACGTCAAAGTACAAGTAGATAAATAGGTACAGCTCCGGCGGGAAGGTAAACGGCGTTTCCGTGCGCTGCTCTGGTTCGCCTGAAGCAGCTTAGTCATGCTGGCCACTTGACCCGGAAGTTGTCTGTGGACAAACGCCGGTTCCTCGGCCTAAAGAGCGAGATGAGCGCCGCAACCCCAGAGTCAGTCACGACTGGACCTAACGGTCAGGGGTCCCTTTACCTTTACCTAGAGGACCGAACAGGATGCTATGGTGGTTATCATGTAGCTGCCTCCAGCCCATATCTCAGCCACGGGCAACCCCAATAAAACCCAGCACATGTAACAAAGATTCATCTCATTCAGTGTTTCCCCCTTCCCAGATATTTTCTCTCGAAGTGGCACCCAGTGAATTGGAGTGGGGACATGAAAATACTTATCAAAATGACGTTACATCACGTATTCATTTTACAAGAGATTACCATGGAGAAGTTTGGAGGAAACTCATGCTGTCAGGAGCTACAAGACCCTGTAACTTTTATTTAGGCCCATAGTGTCACACAAACACAGGGATTTTCAAAAATTACCTTTCTCTGTTTCCCGTAACTGAAAAAGGCAAACTGAAGTTGAAGATGGCCAGTTTAAGTATGTGGTGTATTCGCTACATTTAAACCTTTTGTGGAAACTGTTCTATGTTTGTGGAATGAAATATTTGACAGTGTCATGGCTGCTTCTGGTAAATGATTCAGCATAATAAAGAAGCAGAGCTCAAACATAATTCATGCTGTGAAATTGCCTGCTTGCTGCAGTTCTTATTGATACTTTGGATTTGATCTTGCTCAGAGTATTCAGAAGATCTGGACTGGATCCAGCTAGGATGTTTTCAGAGTCTCTAAAAGGTCTGTACTACTAACCTGAAGAAAAGACTCCTTTGCACAGCCAGGATATCAAAGCCAGAACTTGCAACATCCTCAGGGTTATGATTTGGCCGTAAGTACGGACTGACTCACTCTTTCCTATGCTAATTATTTCATGAAACCCTTAAGCCCTGCAGAATGTCACTCCCAGAATTCATTCTTGCTCCGGTATTAAATGTGGACTTAGTGCTTATCCCTAAGTAACATCGGTGCTCCTTAAAAGGGAATGAAAAAGGTTGCGCAAAAGTGTCCTTTCCATTGTCAATGGGCTCCAGTTAGCCCCAAATTCAACCCCTCCTCTCCCTTCCCTCATTTCCTAGCATCCTAATCACGAGAATATTTTCCATTGTCCCCTCAGCAGGATATTAAGCGCTGTGCCAATTAATCTAAGAGAAAGGAGTTTTGGACTACCCTCTTTGAAAAGAACCAGCAAAAAAAGAAAAAAGAAAGTATTTGATAAAAATGTACCTATTTCCTGCAGTAGGAGTGAAAGAAGGATTTATTTTTTAAAAATAAATAAATAACTAGATTTAATTGCTTCTAAAGTCTGCACTGACATTCCTGGCCGCCAACATCTACAAGGTTTAATTCTCTAATTGACATTTCATGGAAAGGCTTCACCTTTCCTGCTAGTCAGCTTCAGAGCGAATGTTCTCTCATAACATAGACATCTGCCCTCTGGACTAACCTTTCCTGAAGCTGCATCAACAGAGTAATGCTAATAAAAATATCCATCTGTGCTTCAAGATAAACAAAGCATTAATACACCAAACTGTGGCTTAGATTATATTAGAGCCAGCTTTAATGATATTACACATCTGCTAGGGTGTATTTCGCGTCCAGGCGTGCTTGCGCTCTCTCTCTCTCTCTTGCGATATCTTTATATGGGGAAAAAAAGTGAATTCATTTCCCTTGGTCAGTCTAGCTTCTGTCACAGAAGCAACTGGCGTGGTTCATAAAAGCCCTTCTTCCCCATGCTGGGGGAGGTCGTTAGGATTAAAGGCAGCAACCAAAACATAATTGTACTATTAAACTTCCTTTTCTCTCTGCTCAGATTTCAGAGCTTAATGAAATGTCATTTTCTTCTTGGCACAGGCAGCAGATTGTACAATATTTCAGACCTAGAAGCAAAACTTTTCTTAGAATGCCTTGGAAGCAGCCTTCGCTGACCAGGCAGCCCCTAGATATTTTGGACTACAACTCCCATCAACCCCAGTCAGTATGGCTGTATGAAGTTGCTGCTGCCTGGAACTGATAAGAGCTGTAGTTCAAAATTTCTGGAGAGGACCTGTTCGGGGAGATTGCTGTAAGGTATATATATATGGAGAAGGGGAAATGAAGGTGGGAGTTCTAGACTAAGTGTATATCATAAGCCATCTACATAAACAGAAAATTGCATGGTAAACATGTTCCTTGACTACAATGCTCTAGAATGCAGGTGGTGATATGACTGAATGTTTTCTATATACTCAAGCATCCTTCTGACCGTTTATGCCAGATCCTGGTGTTGATCTTGTGATTATTGTGCCTGTTTTTTATTTGATGTGATTAAAATGATTACATTTTAATATAAATTACGCTGTGGTTTTCTTATGCAAACCACTTTGGTTGTTCTTGATGGAACTGAAAACCAACATATACATTTCCTAACAAATGAAATATATGACATGAGGCAGAAATGTTTTTTGTCATGTCGTTTTCTGTATGCACAGATGCAATGTCTCCACCCCCTGTGCAAAATAGTACAGGTTATAAACAGTTTTAGCACATGGGCAATTGTTTGTGAAGACTGGGCCTGACAACTTAAGAAACTTTGCAGCTGGCCAGTTTTGTTTGAGATGGCAAGACTCACACCTTTCCTTCCAACTAATTAAGTGTGTGTTCTATGAGGGTTTGACTAAACACTTACAAATAACAAAACATATAGAATATGAAGAGGAGGATAAAATGTTAAGAATATAATAACAATGTGGAATTTTCAGCTGCATATAGATTACAAGCAGGAGAAATGAATATGTAAAAAACCAGAAGGGGAAGTTGGGGAAAGTCGGGGGGGATGGATGGACAGACTGGGAACTTACTTTGTGAATATATTGTTGGCAGTCTTTACAGTGGTACCTTGGGTTAAGTACTTAATTCATTCCGGAGGTCCTGAAACTGTTCTTAACCTGAAGCACCACTTTAGCTAATGGGGCCTCCTGCTGCTGCCGCGCCGCTGGAACACAATTTCTGTTCTCATCCTGAAGCAAAGTTCTTAACCCGAGGTACTATTTCTGGGTTAGCAGAGTCTGTAACCTGAATCGTATGTAACCTCAAGCGTATGTATCCCGAGGTACCACTGTATGTTAATTTTTTTTGTAAAACTTAATATATATTATTTAAAGTCTGTGTTCTTTGAGTTGGAGATACCATTCTATGCCCTTCTAATCTAGGACTCCAATTCCCATCAGCTCCATCCAGGAAGGCCAATGGTCAGGGTTGCTGAAAGTTGTAGTCCAGCAACATCTGGAGGGTACCACATTGCCTACTTCTGGAGTAGAGCATCCCTCTGTGGCATGAAATCCTGTTTCTCCAAACAAAGAGTAGATGAGGTTGTAAACTGCTTCTCAACTATCCCATCTCTTGAAAGTGATGGCAGAGAGGGATGCTATTTTGCATGTTTGAATGTTCCCTCACAATAAATCCCTTCAGATGGAAAACTAACATGAGAGGGAAAACTAACATTTTTCTCTTAATGTTCTCTGGGCAGGGTAATAAAAAAATAATAATTGAGGGGAAACATTCAATCATGTGATTCTTCTCCCTGCAGTCTAAAGTGGTACCATCCAGGAACACCACCTCATAGGTAGTTTGTGCAGACTGAGTCTATTGCCTCTGTGGAATAACTTGCAGTCATCATCACACAGTGGAGACTCAGATGACTGACTCATGTGCATCATTGCGATTGTGCATGTAACACTGCGCTCACTGGAAGGACAGATCCTGAAGCTGAGACTCCAATACTTTGGCCACCTCATGAGAAGAGAAGACTCTCTGGAAAAGACCCTGATGTTGGGAAAGATGGAGGGCACAAAGAGAAGGGGACGACAGAGGACAAGATGGTTGGATACTGTTCTCGAAGCTACCAGCATGAGTTTGACCAAACTCATGGAAGACAGGAGTGCCTGGCATGCTCTGGTCCATGGGGTCACGAAGAGTCGGACATGACTAAACGACTAAACAACAACAACAACAAAATGTAACACTGCAAAAATCATTAATCAGATGAGCTAAGTGCATAGTGGCAACAGGACTATCAAACCCATGCCAACTCAATACAACTTCCACGTGGGTCTCCACTGTGAAGTTTTCACAAAATTGTCTCCCAAAGGGGGAGATGATCAAACCAGTGTTACAGGTTCTTTTATTTTTTTTTTGCTGGCTAAGGTTATTAGGAATCGCCCATCCCTCATACTGGACAGTTCAGAAACCTCCTACATCTGCCTTTCCCAGTGAATTGTCTCTCCTTTCTCGCCAATCAACCCAAACCAATGCCATTCTTTTGCTATGTCCTCTTCGGAGTGCTGATAAGGCAGCTATTGCAGATAAGGCACCGGTATTCGAATTTGTTTGGAACACAAAAGGAAGTTCCTAATGGTGAAAATTCCATCACAGATGCACTGCACAGTATCATTACACAGCTGCGGAACATGATGAATTAAAGCTGCAGCCAAAATGGGGGGAGATTTCACATTTAATTAGAGAGACACCCTGTTCTGTCTTGAAAGGTTGCCACAAATTGCTGAGCATCAAAGGCCTCTCCGGGGGTAGAAGGATTGCAAAATGGGTTGACAAGGCCAGGATGGTCCTCTTTGTCATGCTTTCGTACTGGCAATAAAGCAGTTTTGCTGTCAGTCTCCTGCCAGGTGTCTCTCTCTCTCTCTCTCTCTCTCTCTCTCTCTCTCCCCACTCCAAGTATCCCAAAGATGATGCATTTATAGAGATATAAATGCAGAGCGGCTTCATCCTCCTCACTGTTAGACTTGGCAAAGACCCTCACATGCATCCTATGTAAAACAGTGAGCATATCCAATTCCATCTGAAATGCATTGCTCCACATTTTCTGCTTTCATGTTTTCCCCCCTTTGATTTATTGTGACTTTATATTTGCTTTACACTCCTTAGATGCTTTCTATGCAAGTTTGTGGTAGATAAACATTTTTACGAATTAAAACAAAACGAATAGATCTGACACATCAGCTTTCCTGAGCATTTCCTCAAAGGGCCCCGGCTTAGCTGACTTGGGTAGAGGCCTTCTGCTGGGGTGGGTACGATGGTGGAGGAACCACATGCAGGAGCCTAGGGCAGGGGCGAAAGGAGGCTGCAGTTCACCTGGATCAAAGACCCAGTTTGGCACCCACCCATGCAAATTTGCATGGACACACACACAGAGGATGGGAGTCTAAATGGGAATCCTCTGTAGGCTTCACTTGGGGCAAAAGACCAACTAGCCCTCTGCCTCCCGTAGCTATGGCTCTGGCCTAGGAGCTTCTGGGTATAGGGCGGTATATAAATACAAACAAACAAACAAACAAACAAATTCTAAAGTCATCTTCCCATGAGACAAATAACTTATGTTGAGTTTTGAAGGTACCACCTCAGAAAAGAAAGCAATTACAGAGCTCTCCAGATGCATAGGGATGGGATAGCTAAATGTGACACTGTGGCATCTTGGGCTCAAAATAGCTATCTCGGGAATGAGGAAGCAGAAGAATCTTCTCTTTTTAAGGATTAAAGATATGCGGTTGATTCTGGCGAGCTCATCATTCATGCCAGTAACCTCAGCAGAAATCCTCATCTGCAGCTTTGACCAGGCAGAATGACAGCTGTCTGTCTGGGAGGCAGGAAGGTTATATTTCCTGCAGCCTCTTCTCAGGACAAGTGCAATGAAATGAAGCCATGGGGATCAAAGACTTAAGAGGATTGACTGCCTGCAGGCTATAAACAGCAGTGGCATTGATCCAGCTGAGATCACTAATAATTCTTAGCGGCTACCTTCTGATAGCATCTAATCTGCCCTCCAGAAAACAATGTGGTGGCATCTGGGCCACTAAGTCCCCAAGGTTTGCTCACTGTCATCCTCTGGGGACATAAAAAAAGGAATGCAGCAATTGAGCCTGCAATGCCTACCATGTGGCAGAAGTGGTTTATGATGCTACTGTTGTGCCATTCATTACTAGAAAGAAGGAAAGGGATTATCAATTTCATGCAAAATTAATATGGCTACTTACTTGAATGCTACAGGCCCAGCAGTCTTTGGTTATGCTACAAGCATATGTGGGGCTGTCTCTGAAGATGGTTCAGAAACTTCATCTGGTGCAGAACTCAGCGGCCAAGTTGTTCACTGGGGCAAAGTGGTTTAAGCATATGACACCAATCCTGGCCCGACTGCGGTGGCTGCCAAACAGTTTCTGGGCCCAATTCTAAGTGCTGGCTTTGAGCTATAAACTCTTAAATGGCTCAGGACTACAATACCTCAAGAACTGCCTCTCCCCATATGAACTGACCCAGACCCTGCAATCATCATATGAGGCCCTTCTTTATGTTCCCTTTCCATGAGAGGTCCAGAGGGTGGTAACATGAGAACGGGCCTTTTCTGTGGTTGGCTCCCCATTTGTGGAATGCTCAAGAGAGCTCACCTGGCTCCTTCATTACATATATTCAGGAGTCAGGCAAAAGCATTCCTCTTCTTCCAGGCCTTTGGCTAATTAAACAATGTATTGCCTCCTGCAGTAATTCAAGCTTTCGGATTGTTTTCAAAGGCAGCCCTACAAACAACTGGGTTTGAACTGGGTTTCTGGGCTGCTGGTTCAACACTCTAATGCCTAAACCACATTGGACCTCCAATTAAGCCCCAAATGTTACAACTAGAGCAATATAAACATAAGAGGGGCACATTGCGGATCCACATGCTAGCTCCTTTTGCACTGCATCTTTTAAATGGTAAGCCTAAGGGCACAGACTGGTACTATCTTTCCATTAATCTGTGTAAGCTGCTTTGGGATCCTTTTTGACCAAAGTATGGGATTTAATACCCCTCACATGAATGAATGAATGAATAAATAAATAAATAAATATGACTAATGTAATATGTAGTTTGGTCCTGTGTCAAGTCCCATTGATCTCATTGAGAACTAAGTGGAACCAACTTAGTTTGAATCCCACCCACCGAACTTTATTAATATTGTGAACCACATTGAGCAAAAAGTAGGATATTAAACCTTTAAATAAATATTTACAAAATACGTGCTGTTGGTGTGCACAATCTTTCATTCAACTTACATATAATAAAATGAGATATACACAGGATACAGTCAAATATATGCTGGTTGTATATGTGAGATGACGAGTGTGGCACACTTTGCAGGAGTAGTAGGGTCTGAATCGAGACAAATTGAGTCAAGGAGGGAGGAGGGAACTTGAGAGGTTGAAAGTGCAACATATGCCACAGACAGTCTCTCATCCAGAGATAGTGGGAACCAGCTTTGGGTTGTCCAAAATCCAGAGGTGTTGGGACAATCTCTCTATCTACTGAGCAGTGACACTTGCATTATGATTCATTCCATCACTAGACATTGCTACTTCATTCTACCAAACACAACCAGATGTTGTCATTTATGTTTACCTTCCAGAGTTCTGGATTGCACTTCTTTCCCCAAGACAGGAGTGGCAGATCAACTTTCTGGGGGTTGGAACCAAAAGCAGCAGATCAACTTTCAGTGTGATGAAAGGGATTAGGCAGCATTTCCGTGGCTCTGTGTCTGTAGCCTGGTAGATTGTTTAAAGTTGCAGATTTGAAATGCTAGGTTTCTTCAAAGGATTAATTCATCTTTTGATCCAATGAGCACTCTGACGAATGCTCCTTTCCCTATCACATTCAAACACATGGTCCCCTTTAGAAGTTAATAAACCCATTTGCTGCCAAATAACAGGTTTTTCCAATATTGCTCTATCAGGCGGAGGATAAGAGGTTTAATGTCTTAGGTATTTTTCTTCTCCTCTTAAAAGCTAAATCAGGTGTATCTGGTGCTGGAAGGAGCAACACTTCCCCTTGTTATATAAGCATTATTTCCAAATCTTCCATAGCAGCCACCACTGATTCCAACAATCCATTATTGCATTAATAATGTGGATATAATTTATGTAGCAGTGCCATTTCTGGTGGTCATCAGAGATGGCAGAAGAGCACAAATTACTATATCTAAAAAAATGTGCCTAGTGCCTGCCCAAACATCCTTGGCTTTGGGGTGTATGTAAATAATTGAAAGAGTGAGTGATTAATTCCAATGAGGAATGAAAGAGAAGACTAAAACCTCAAATAGTTAAACACCACAGGAATCTTAACTCCTACACAAGTTCACCAACCAGCCAAAAAAGATAGGCTCTGTGTCTTTTTTCTGGAAGTCAGCCAATGGGAATGAGAGATGAATTTGCGCTATGGGGGCACTGAAAAGCAGTCTTCATCTCCCTGGTGCCCTCTAGATGTTCTGCAGCACAACTCCTGTCAGGAGACAATGGGCTGCTCTAAAAACAGGCCAAAGTCCAGCTTAAATTATGTCCCGTTTTAAGTCTCATTGGGTTTCATATTCATGTAGTCATAAGCATCTCTGCTAGATGTAGGTCCCATACTCCTCCATTGAAATTAATGGGATTCAAAAGAGCTTGCGTTTGAATAGAATATGTCCACATTACCTAGGAGAGTGGAATTGGGGTGTAGAGAAAGGGAACAAACTACCCCAGGACACCACAAGGCTGAGGTTCCCAAATGAATCAGTGAAGCCATATGATGCAACTGAAGAAACCATTATGGTCTGCCTTCAGCCACTCACTGGCACATATCCAATGGGTGGAGTAAAATGCGAAGCGCTTCAGTTTCTTGTTAAACTTAAAAAAGACTCGGGATTGTGGAACAACCATGGCATAAACTGCACATTGATTACATTGAACAACCCTATGCCAAAGGCTTGGAAAACTTATTTCTGCAAAGTTGCACCCTCTCAGTTGCACTCACATATTGCAGGAGTAGGGAACCTCAGACCGAGGGGGGAAATGTGGGTCTCCAAACTTCTTTCTCCTGCCTTTGGGATTCTCCCCTTCCTAAGCCACACTCCTCTTCCCAGGCCACACCCCCTCTATGGCCCTGTTCTGCACCCTCAAGCGCTTTTGCTTGGCTTGAAGTGTGATAATAGTTCTTGCATGCCTGGAGGGAGGGTCTCTCTCTCTCTCTCTCTCTCTCTCTCTGGATTGTGTAGAAACCTCTGACTTGGTGTGGCTAGAATGTACAGTGGTACCTCGGGTTACATATGCTTCAGGTTACAGACTCCGCTAACCCAGAAATAGTACCTCAGGTTAAGTACTTTGCTTCAGGATGAGAACAGAAATCGTGTTCTGGCAGCGCAGCAGCAGGAGGAGGCCCCATTAGCTAAAGTGCTTCAGGTTAAGAACAGTTTCAGGTTAAGAACGGACCTCCGGAATGAATTAAGTACTTAACCCGAGGTACCACTGTAGTCTACTATACAATGATAGGAGCCATATCTACTGCTCCACCCCCTTTCCCCCAAAGGGTTGCCCAGAGAAAATGTGGCCCTTGAGCTGTTTCTCATATTACATTGGAAAGTAAGACTGCAGGCTCAGGAATGGCACTCTTTCCCCAAACAAGCTGTCATGAAACTTAAGGTCAAAGCTGTCATACAACATACAACTGCTTCAGAGGGACAATTCTCATGGTGTCAGGAGTTACTTTTAGAAGTTTGTTCTTGATACCAAACTTCTGCGACAGATGTATTTAGTGTAATGGTCACATTGCGTTTTCATGCCTCTTTGGATAAGGGTTTGTCTCCCAAGAACATACATCTGTAATGGTAATCAGCTCTGAAAGATTAAACTTAGCACCTTGAACTCTGAAGAACTGAAAGGAAGCTTAAATATATTTGAGGCCAGTTCTTAGCTCGCTTTTCTCCTACACTACAGAGTCAGAGCCATGTGCTAAAGAAAGGGAGAGAATGAAATACTGGGAGAACTGACACGTAAATGTATTTTTTAGTTCTGATACAGATGAGAGCTCATATAGCTCAATGGCTAAGAGGCTGAGCCGTGAACCAGGAAGCCCTCAATTTAAAACTTGTATCTGCCGCAAACTCAGTAAGGTGAATTAGTGAGTTGAGCTTCAGCTCCTACCCCTGCCATTTGCAAGATGGGGAAAATAATTCTGACCTACTTTCAGGTTGTTATAAAGAAATGTATGTGAAATGTTTTCAACGCTCCAAAATGCTGTCAAAAACCAAAGTAGTAGTAATATCCTGGAAAGCCAAAACCCCTGCTGTGACCAAAATAAGTACTCTTACAGCAATTCTTATGTTGTGATTTGTAACAAGCCTGAACCACGGTGTCGAACAGCCACAATTGACCCTGGTTGGGTATGTCATGAAGGCAAAGGTGATGGTGTTGTGTAGCAGTTAGAGCAGGTGTTGGGACTCTCCAGATGTTGGCAGAATCAAAAGTTTTCAACAAGCACAGCAGTCAATGTACTTTATGGCTGCTCCAAGCTGCTAGATATGATTTTTAAAAGAAAGAAAGAAAGAAAGAAAGAAAGAAAGAAAGAAAGAAAGAAAGAGCCGCAGATGACTTGAGCCATCTTGTAAAATGAGAAGTCATTTGGAGCAAGCCAAGTTTGGAAGGAGTTTGTAGACATGCAATCTAATATGTGTGTCCGGCTTCTGATCCAGGCACGATTCACTGAATGTGGACCAGGGAGGTCCACTCCAAATTGTGGAATGAATAGAAATACGCACCCATCCCTAGTGAGGAACCACATCATTTATAACAAGATTATCCTTACTTGACTGTTGTAAACATTTACAGGCAGGTTTCTAAAATATATTTAGTGATTTTTAGGTTCTATTTTCAAATGGGCATAAAATGCCTGTGCAACCCTGTAATGAATTCCCCTTTGAGCCAATTTATAATTTTAAATCTTGTATTTTAATTAGGCCGTGTTTCTCCCACCTCCTCATTTGTGCTAGTTTTGCTATTTTCATAAGCTGTTCCAGGACCTTTTGGTGAAGTGTGGGCCATTATTATTATTATTATTATTATTATTATTATTATTATTATTACTATTACTATTATTATTACTACTACTACTACTATAAATGTTTAATTTAAATACACAAAATCTAAACCATGAAAATTGGGGTCAAGTGTAACAATACTATAGTCCCAGTCTCATTATTACAAAGAACCAAAGCAGAAATTAAAACAAAACACAATAAGAAGCTTGCCTCCATGGTTTAAACACAGAAACATTGGCCAGGAATGAACCAGGGCTTGCTTTGATGCTTTTGAACATAAATTCAGCTATGTAAACAAATCCATGTATGATAGCACCACGTGTGTCTTTTTAGCATTTCAATTTAAACTTTTTGTTTAATACTGCATTTTACCCTCATTTAGGAATGGCGACCTTTGCATTGCCCCTGCAGCACTCTTTGGTCTTCCACACAGACTATAAGGCAGGGATGTGGGACCTGTGGCTGTCCAGCTATTGTTGGACCCCAAATCCCACCAGCCACAGGCAACATGACCAATGGTCAGAGATGATGGAACATCTGGAGGCCCACAGATTCCTCTTCCCTGCTATAAGAGGGTCCACATGGGTCATGACCATGCACCTTTGGTCATGGGGAGACTTGAAGGATAGATATTGACTAGCCGAGTTCCAGTCCCCTGCAAAAGCCATTTCCATGCTTCAGGTTATAGGAATGTGGAAACATCAGTAGTGAGACTGAAGCTTCTGTTCCATTCCGGTGAGAAATGACAAGAACAGGTTTAATTAAGTCAGTAAATTCCAATGACACTGCGAGTGTGACTTCATTAATGACAAATTAAAGCCTGCTGAGGCACACTTATGTTTATCTAAAGTTCTGAGCACCAACACATTCCTGTTAAACAAGATTGGGGCCTTGCAATAGCTTTTGATGGGGAGCAGTGATATATTTGCTCTTAGTCCATTGATGTCATTATTAAAATGTGTGTGAGAGAGCCAGTGACTTTAGATATCTTTTACAGAAGTAACCAGTGAGATTGGCGTAGAGAAAACGATATGGTCAAAGTCAGGGAAATGACTGTGACTAAGGACTATTAAACTCGAAAGCCTTCTCACTTTTGACTGTTTGGTAACATTACCCAGCATCCTGGGCTGGCATCTGGATATGGCATCTTCTCCCTCCAGCAAATCTGTGGATTCCCGAGTCTACATTTCCTCATTTTCGCCCACTTGCTGACTTCATTCCAGCATGCACAGTCGTCTCATTTTTCATCCATCCCATGTGATGAATCCTGAAGCAATAATCTCTTTTTGCATGGTTCGTTTCCAGATTCATAGCTATGAAAGTGTTTCGGTCATCTGCAGAAAGATCACAGCCAACCACTCAGAAAAAGGATTTCTGAACATCACTGAAATCGCTTGCCATTCCCATCACTGGAGCACACCAGCAACTACAGGAGAACACTTCAATGGTAAAAAAAATAGTCTGGTGTTTCTGCTTGCATGTGCACACGCACACATACACATGCCCAATTCTTTTCCATCTTTAACATAATTTTAATCTTCTACACTTCAAGCAGCCTGCCCCAACCTTGTTGCCTTCCAGAAGTTTTGAACTGCAATGCCCATCAACCTTGACCATTGGCCAAGCTAGCCAGCACAGATGGGAATTGTAGACAAAGCCACCTGTTTAGAGAAGGCTGCCTTATAGCATTATTGTTCTCAGAACTGAGAGAGCAGAGGGCCTTCTTGGTAGTGGCGCCTGCCCTGTAGAAAGCACTCACATCAGATGTCAAAGAAATAAACAACTATCTGACTTTTAGAAGACATCTGAAGGCAGCCCTGCTTAGGGAAGTTTTTAATGTCTGATGTTTTATTGTATTTTTAATATTTTGTTGGAAGCCGCCCAGAGTGGCTGGGGAAACCCAGCCAGATGGGCGGGGTATAAATTATTATTATTATTATTATTATTATTATTATTATTATTATTATTAGTGTGTGTTGAATATGTTGTTGTTGTTGTTGTTGTTGTTGTTGTTGTTGTTGTTGTGTGTTGAGCAGAAAACATTTAAAACTGGGATGGGAAACCTGTGGCCCTCCAAATATTGTTCAACCCCAAATCCCACTAGCCCTATCCAGCATAGCTAGTGGTCAACATTGAAAGATGTGTGGTATTACATCATTATGCACAAAGTTTTTCCACCTTTCACAAGTGGAAGTCAACTGAAGAAGTGACAGCAATACTCTGAGTACAATGGCATCATGCCATGTGTTCTCTTTAAGCACTGGGTAGATACCTAGCAGTGGTCGCTGTTCATCAGAATCCTCTCTTAAAAGTTTTGAGCTGCTGCCGCCAGGCTTAGAGTCTCAGAAGATTCTCCTCCTCCACAGAGAGGTCAATGGAGTTATGTACAATGCACAGAGAAGGGCACCCTATACTTTGTGCAGGCCCCAATAATAACAAACACTACATTAGTCTTTGATGACCACTTGTTCGCAAATGTCTTTGGAACAAATGACTTCAGTTCACTGAATATTCTCCTCCAGGCAGGTATTAATTTTCAGTTTAGGTACTGTTACATCTGCAGTCCTAATCTTCTGCTCTTCAAAGGAAATAAATCCTGAAAATTCCTTTTAAAGGCTCAGGGATACGATCTCTCCAATTCAGCAAGGGCAGTGGAAGACCAAACACAACACTATCCATTATTAGAAAAAACAAAACAAAACAAAACAGTAAATCTGAGGGGTGTGCATGGGCTCCAAGATTCACTTTGTAGTTATATCTGTGAATTTTTAAAAATTCTGTTCTGTTTCTGAGTCACTCCATGTGTTCTCCACTTGGATCTGTAAGTTGACCCCTGAGCCACTCTGTACTGTTTTTTCCTGATTCATGGGTAATCTGAAAATGGGGTAATCTAAAAATCACTGATCCAACTTGTGCATGTGTTATTCAGATTGTGCTTTGATACTGGAGGGTGAGAATCATCACTATTTACCTCTTTATTCAGCCCATACATGGAAATAATGCACACTCCAGAATGAGTAGATGTAGGGAACATTGGGTGTTTCTTATACTACACACATCAGTCAACTGTGAGGGCAACAGTGGTCCATTTCACAGTCCATAGAGAAACTGAGAAACTGATTGATCACAAAGGAGAGCCTGGCAGAGAAACCCAAGGAAGCTATTGCACCAGCAATTCCCTGAGTTAAACTGAGAGCTTTTATATGAGCTGGAGGCTGCACCCTTTCTGGCTCCAGTCCAGGCACGCACTTACATAGCTCACCCCTTCTCCTGATTAGTCTTATGCAAAGGGACCCCATGTGTCTCTAGTTAGGCAGTCCATCAGCAGCCCAGGAGCCCCTTTATTAGAGGAAGGAGGAGTGCTTCATAATCTAGCTGGGAGCCTGGGCAAGTGGCGCAGAGCCCCTTGGGACCACAGCTGGAATGTTGAAGGCTGTGCTAGAAGAGTGGGTGTCTTTGAATTGCTGGGGGTGCTGGAATTTGCTAGGTTGAACATTTTCCTCCAGGGAATCCTGGAGGGATATGTTAGATGACCCTGGCATGAATGCCCCCTCCAAAGCATGAGTACGCACCCTACAACAAGCCTTAGAAACCTCTGCAATGTGTGAGGCTTCCAGGGCAAATTTCGGGGGTTCCCTGATAGGCTAGCTGATTTGAAACATGTCCCCTGAAGGCTTGAAAGACTATGGTTTAAGCCAATCTCATTGTGAAGCAGAAAAGAGCTCTGTGAAATGATAAAAAAAATGTGCATGCTTGTCACCAGAGGAGGTTGATCCACCACCACTTTGCTTGGCTTGTTTCTTTCCTTCTCAGGGATTAACAGAAAACTCAAAAACACAGAGACAAAACCACAGAATTACATGCAACGCAGCAAGCCAACTGTTCACACATGACTTTGAGCCAACTATTGTTTCCATCGCTTCTATGCAGCATGTACCAAGAAATGGGTTATTTAATCAAGGATGGCACAGGTCTCCAAAGCAAACCCTCTCACAATTGTTTTCAATTACCCGTCCTTGCCAAGTTGTGCTTGCTTATTTAAGGCAAGCAGATTGGAACAATTTACAGTTGGCCTTTATTGCTGAGCCACCTCTTTTGCTGTTGGCATTCCATTTTGTTTTAATAAAAAGAATCCCGGTTTGAGCAGTGATGCAATGAATAAAACTCTTAACGGGCTGAATTCCATGGTGTCTTATTTTTGACTGTGGTGGGGGGATCTGGGCTTGGGTTGTGACTTCAGCCAGAAGATAGGGGTTTACATGACTGAAACATTCTTTATAACTGTCTGCACTGAAAAATTAGATGTCGGGGAGAAGGCTAGGCAGAAGTGCTCTCCATGAAATCTGTTATTCTGTGTGTGGGGATTTATCAGATTGTATTTTTGTTGGGAAGAGCAGTCAGTCATGTGAGCACCAGTAGCTGAAAGTGGAGTGGGGCAGCAGTGCTCATCTGACCTCCAGGTGGGGCAACAGCAAGGTTGGTGTGTTTAGTGTGGTGCAAATGCACTGGCAGAGCCAATCTGGCACTCCTGCTGGCGTGTTTGCACCTTGCTGACTATGCTGACCTTGCTGGCATCTTGCCCATCCCCTCTCCCTCTCGGTAATCAGCCGTGATGAAGCCGACTAGAGGACAAGAGGGTTCCATCATCCAACTCCACCATATGATACTGGTGAGTACTGCTTACATTTTGAAGTGGCACATTCTAGACAGGTTTCCAACCAAAGTGAGAACCAGGTCTTTGTTACTCATGCCTTTCCTAGCAATACCCTAACTTCGTGACTATTTGTGTTACCTGCTTCCAAGTATTCAGTGCTAGTGGCTGAAGCTTGCACCGGAAGCCCCTGAAATCTAGCCTTCCCCTTGTCTGCTCTGTGCTGTTGCCACCACTATGATCTTTCAACACAAAGCGAATACAAGCACGCCTATTATCATGCATAATTTTTATCATGAGTGCAGTGGTGCAGCAAGATAATTTTAAATCCTGGACATAACCATCTTATAACACACCCACACACCTATTTAGATGGCCATGTGTATGAGAAGTTGAGAAGCACACATTAAAATCCACATTAATTAAAATTAATATTTTCCTTCTCCCGGCCCCTCTGCCATTTCATGCTTTACAACTACTTCCATATTCCTGATATGTGAGGGCAACAAACAAACCCGGTTTGCAAACTCTTGGTTTTTTTAAAACAATACTCTGAGTTTTGCATTTAAAACCATCTTCAATACAGGGCCATCGTGAATACAGGAATAAAACCGGAGTTTGCATCTGCTGCCTTGATGCAAAACACATTTATTTGGAAATGAACTCTCTTTTCATTGTAGAAAATGATGACGTTCTTTAAAGTAAATATAATAAAATGACTATATGTAACCATCTGCATGCTTGGTCAGCCACCCACAAATTATAAAGCATTTTACAAAAAATCTTCCCAACTCTTGAAATGAAAAAATTCTGGTACTTGGATAGGCCTATGAACAGAGCCCCATGGCTACAAGGGAAGACCTCAGGTTAGAGCCTCTCATTTTGGGAGGTTCTTTGGTGTTGTGTGTGTGTGTGTGTGTGTGTGTGTGTGTGTGTGTAGATACAGTATAGCAGGCAGAACCCAGGGCAAAACCTGTATACCATTCAGGTGTTATTGGACTCCAGCTCACACCATCCCTGTTCACAGACCATACTGGGTGCAGCTAATGGGACCTGGAGCCTTACCACTTAGGAATCATAGAATTATCAGAGTTGGAAGGTACCCTGAGGATTATCTAGTCCACCTCCCTGCAGTGCAGGAATATGCAGCTATCCCATATGGGGATCAAACCTGCAACCTTGGCATTATCAGCACCACACTCTAACCAGCTGAGCTATCCAGGCACCAAGCCTTCCAGCCTCTCCCCCACGAAAAAAGCATAGTTGAAATCAAACTTATATAGGGGAATGAATACAATTTATTAATACATAATAAAATAAAAACATATGGCTGAGTGGTAAACAACTGAGAGTTTGACCTTGCTCCTTCTGAGACCTGTGGGTATAGGGCGTTATATAAATTCAAAAAATTATAATAATAAGTTTCTAGAACCTGGGAAGCTGTCCCCAAAGAAATGGGGACTTTTAATGGACTCTTATGCCAATGGCCTCAGTGATGGTTTGAAGGGGTGAGCCAGGTGGATCCCATGCATTCTATGACCAAGAGAGCCTAGACTTTTACACCCTGAGTTCCCTGCTTATTTTATTTATCACTCTTGAGCCTACATTTCTACAGGTAATAAAGGTAGAATAAAAATAAGATGAAAGCCATAAATGAAATACTGTTCAACTAAATACCCCAGGTGTGATATAGCCAAACCCTATGAATATCTCACAGCTTCTGACTTGGGGGGCTGTTTCTGCAGGAGTCCCTAGGAATGGTTCCAGTTTTCTTCTCTCAGAGAGTCAGTTTCCTTCAGCTGTGATGTAGGTCTGCAGAAAACTTGACTTAGGATACAACTTCTGCACACGCTTTTTGATCCAGCCAGGCTTTCCTCAAACTTTTCAGCCCCATGCTACAACGCTCAGCACTGAACCTTCTCCCCAGAGCCTGAGATGACACTTTACTAATAAAGGGAAAGTAGTTGGGAGAGCACAGAGGCAAGATTCCTCAAGAGAGAAAGCCTGGCTGTTGACAATATAATAATGCCGATGGGTGGCATGATGCCAATTTGCTGCTCCTCTGGTGGCTGTGACACATCTTTAAAAAGTGTTTAATTACTGCCTGAGTGGAAGTTGTCATAGCATTTCTGGTTAGTCTCAAAGTCTCAGGGTAATGATCCTGAAGGGTTAAAGTGGTGATAAATCTTACTCCAGATTGCTTATACAACCTCTGTGAATGTGGGAGTTATTAAGCACTGTCGAAGGAAAGCTAGCACAGTACAGCAAATGCACACTTCAGGAAGGAAGGAAGGAAGGAAGGAAGGAAGGAAGGAAGGAAGGAAGGAAGGAGGAATAGAGGTTTTGAGGTACCAATGAAAGATATACCCAAAAAGTCATCTGTTCTGCCTGCTCTCAAGGAATTCTCAATTCCAAACACATCAATTAGAGATGGATCTCTTTGGTCTCAGTGAAGCATACTTCTATTCCTTTTGTCAGGCTAGTGAATAGTTGGTGGATGTTTCCTCAGTGGGAGCTAATGGCTAGGAAGAGTAGGAGATTCATTTTGAGTGTTTTGAATGGAGGAGTCAAGGCATTTTGTAGTCTTTGGGCATTTCAGTATGTATATCTATGGGAAGGATGCAACATAGCACTAAGATGGTTGTTTCATCAGCACAAACATTTCTGCTTGCAAAACAGAATCAACGTTCATCTCCTCCCCTTGCACAAACTCTGTGGGCTCTCCTGACCCCCCAGAGTGGATTTGGGGGAGGCATGGTGGGATGCAGAGGAGAGAGAGGGGAGAAAACCCAGTTGTGTTCACCAGAATCCTTACACTGGCTTCTGCTGGGTTAGTTGAATATGGTTCTATATCTATCATCTATGTTAGATAATGTAAGTTGAGTGGTTAATGTGCAGAACAACTGGCTATCATGCAGACCTCATGGAAAATGTGCATATAACCTGCCCATGGAACTGGGCACATGTCTGAGTTCAGTCCACCAGGGCTTGCAGAACATGCATATATTGACTGAAGTTTGTACATTTTGCGGCCATTGTGCGCAATCTCTCCTGTGGCACTCCACTAACTGGGGAACAGCTGAGTGCGAAGGAAAGGCATCTGAACTGCAAAGGAAGTTAATTTTTCTATGGAGCCTCATGCCTTATTTTCACTGCTCAGCTGCTCAGTGGGAGGGTATGCTGAGTGCCATGTAGGATTCGACAATAGGTCAGGAGCAGCCTGAGGGGCACAGATTGCACATATCTGGATTAGTGATAGAAAACAAGGGCATGTTTCTTGGAGGCTAACATTTGGACTAGAGAATGTGCACATTGTCTGTGGGGTATGTACAAAATGCAGTGGAAAATGCATACTCCTCAAGGGATTATGTATAATGGCCAAAGAGTGTACAAAATTCAGTCAATATATGCACATTGCCTAAGGTCAGTAGGAGATCATGTATGCAATGAATGCACACAATTCCCTCTTCTTGGACAAATTATGTACACATTCTCCATGAGACATGGTGAATGTGCACAATAGCTGGTTGTTACACACATTAACCACTAAACTGACATTACCCCTTTATCTGTGTAAGATCTTGTAGGTACCTCACAGTACCGTCCTGTGAGGCTAAAGGAAGTTTTCCCTTGGCAGTCGGTTGGCAAGATAGCATCCTTTGCATAGCATTATCCAGCACATCTGTAGTTCTTCTAAACCAGGCCAGTGAGGAGCTGGGCAATTCACTCATCTCATCTGTATGTTTGATGTGGTGTATAACTTCAAACATCCTTCCAGGCTTGCTGGGAGTTCCACCTTGGGATGTCCTCCTGGCAGGACATTAAAGGTGACCCAGTCTACAATTAGGGTGAACGCAGTCTGTAATTTGAGGAAGCTTTGTGTGTCAGGATGTCAGCCTCTGCTGGAACAGCAGAGCCAGAGATTCCTTCCTCTGTCCCAATGCCTTTGGGAAAAAGCACTGGTTGCTGATCATGACAAAATGTTGCAGTATTATTTTTACGAGGGATTGTAAAAGTCATTGCAGCCTGCACGTTACAATATTTTGTAACTACATTTTTATGAAGCTAAAATAGCAGCTTGCTGTTATTGCTGGGCATAAATTGCTACCACATTTTCTAGCTGCTTTAACGCCAGCCATCTAAACATCTGCTTCTAAACCCAGCACAATTATTCTCTGCTCTCCTTTGAGTGTAGATAAGAAGCTGTTCGCAACTCCCAGGCCCAGATTGGAAGTCAGTCCAGTGGATGGTGATGGAGATTACTTCAGAGAGAGGTTGCATAGGGTTGCAGCCCAAACTGTCATGATGGGAAGTTTATGAATGGGGATGGTAAGATGGATGCTGGAAATGAGAGGATAAAATGAAAATATTCTAAAATGAAATATTGTATGACTGCAGCTGATGGGGCCCTGAAATGGCAAGACATATAAGCATGGTATCTGAAGAAGTGTGCATGCGCACGGAAGCTTATACCCAGAACAAACTTAGTTGGTCTCTAAGGTGCTACTGGAAATTTTTTTATTTATTTTGACTGCATCCGGCCAACACGGCTACCTACCTGAATCATGTTATACAACGTTAGGCCATTAGGGCAGTAGATACAAGTGAGAACATTGATGAAACCCTGGGAAGTCACATACTTTTACTCATGTGTTTACTCATCCACATTAGATTCACAGCAGATTCTGTGTATAATCTGTAAAAAGGAACATTACTGATGAACAGTAGCCAATAATCAAATAAATACTTAACATTACTTATCATTTATACAATCCTCTGAAATTTAGTTCTTTGCCATTCTTATTCCATGTATGTTCACAGCAACATTGCTACTTGAGAGCCAGCGTGGTGCAGTGGTTAGAGTTTCAGACTAGGACCTGGGAGACCAGAGTTCAAATCCTAACTTGCTATGAAGCTCACTTGGGCCAGTCACTGCCTCTCAGCCTCACATGGTTGTTGGGGGGATTGAAGGAGGAGGGGTAGAATCATGCATGCCACCCTGGAGAAAAATGGTGGGCTATAACTGCCAGCAATATAAAAATAATAGGTAGGTATTTTCATTTTATAAGGGACTGGAGCAGAATGGTGCTCAAGAGAGTTAGAATCCATGCCCAGCTCATTCTAAAGACTGTTTCCTTCATGCTCTCTAAGTTCAGAGTAGAAATAGAGAGAGGTTTATTTTGGCAGGTCCTTTTATAGATTCCCTCTGTCTCTAGCCTCGTTCTTCTACCAAATTGGGATTTTCACCTGTTAAGAGATGTCCCCTAAGCAACGGCATCAATGAATTTGGGAACCACCTGCCAGTCTTGAGTTTCCTGGTGGAGTTCCCTCTCTTTCTAGTTGTTTCTTCTTTCGTGAAACACCAGATCAGTGTCTTTCCCATCTTTTCCCCTTTGCACAAAACCACGAGATGACAGACGACAGGATGGAAATAAATGATGGCTATGAATGAGAACCAAATGAGTATCCTGATAGTTGCACAAGTCAGCACCGCAGGTCCCATATAAAAAGCCCTGAAAGATCTCATGAGACAGACAGCTTGGCCCAAAATATTTCAAAATGGATTTTCCTGGCTTTCAATGAGCCCCATGATGCAATTTCATGTGACGTTAAGTGTAAATCATCCATGAGGGGAATATCAGGCTAAAGGCTTATACAAGGCGCATTGAGATTCATAGTTGTCAAGTGGAATAGATGAATATGAAGCAGAGCAATCCTATACTTCTGGCAACTCTATAGTTACTTTCATAGGCACCACGACTGGAGATACACTGCTGCCACGCTGGCCAAATGGCTCCCCTATCAAATGACATCATCCCTGTGTCCCTGATAGTTGCACAAATCAGCACTGCAGGTCCCATATAAAAAGCCCTGAAAGATCTCATGAGACAGAGAGCTGTTGCATTCAGGTACTGCTTGTGGGTTTCACTTAAGCATCTGGTTGGCCACTGTGAGAGCAAGATGCTGGCCTAGATGGGTCTTTGGCCTGATCGAGTTGGGCTCTTCTTCTGCTCTTAGATTCAGTGTCCCTTGTTGCAACAGTTCCATGTTAGAAACACCTTCAGCCGTTGCACAACTGTCCGCCCTGGAGGTTGCAAAGGAAAAGGATGGAGGCAGGTGTACTTCCATAGAGGAACACCTGGGAGCATTCTGGTCACTACAGCTGGTCATGGAGTGGGCTTTCCTCCTGGCCTGCACAGAATGGGATGTGACGTGGATTCTGTACTTTGAGAAAGCAGCCCATGGAGGGGATGTTAGAACACAGCAAGGTTAGAACATAGGATAGATAGAACATAGCAAGGAAACATGCAATATCCATGACAGTATGAAAAGCCCATTGTAGTTCCACTTGTGGCTTCCAGCAAAAGAGCCATGAGTTACTAGCATTAAGAGCCACACATTTGAAAGAAGCCCAGATCAAGATTTCAAGGAAAGTCGGTCCCCCTTTTAGCCTTTTAGATGAAGATCAATCAGAGATCAATCCATATAAATATTTTCATACAGAAAATCCTACCTGGCCTTGCTTACAAAGGCTTATTGACAACAGTTGCCAAATGCCAAAGGGCGGGCAGAAAAAGGAGAGAATAGTTTCCATTTTAATGGTATTTGGAAGCCTCATTCTCTTCTTCCCATGTATCACCCACTGGCTTGGCTTTCTGGATATATATATATATATATATATATATATATATATATATATATAACTATATATAGACATATTTACACAGCTCTGCTGAGAAAAGAATGGCAACTGGTCCTCCTTTACAAATGCAGTGATGAGTATATCACCGAGAAGAGCATGGCATGATTGGCATGTCTTAAGGTGAGCAGGGAGACTTCTAATCTCCGAGAAACTGCTGTTCTCACTCCCACCAGATGCACATAAGCTCAAAAGAGTGGCAGGCATGGATGCTGACAAGCTGCCTACAGTGTCAAAGCCAGAGATAAGAGGCTGCAGGCTCAAAAGAATGCCTCTGAACATCAACATGGTACTGCAGAGGCAGCAGTTCAAAGCTCTGGTTATTCTCAAGGGAGACTGCTAGCGAGGTATGACATTAATTTGCTGAAAGGAAGAAAAAATGCGAAAGAAAGAAAGAAAGAAAGAAAGAAAGAAAGAAAGAAAGAAACGGTTTTGGGTAGATCATGCTACTGAACAGATCAGGACATTTAAAAAAACCCAAGGATCAAAAATCTCAGAATTGTGACTTCTATATCCTTCAGTCCACATTTACCACTGTTAGCTTCCTGAACTTCATTTGCTAAGCTATGCAAGGCTCAATGATCTTAGGCCTGCTTTATGTAGAAGTATGTCCTGTTGAAATCATTGGGCCCTACTCTTCCAAATAAATGCAATCAGGACTGTCAACAGTTTGCCATCTTTCATCTTCATGTCACACAAGATTAAATCAAATTGAACTTCAGCATTCTGGGAGAAACAGATTTGTGGTCTCAGTCCATTTGTCAGCGAGCAATAAAGCCACAGCTGAAATTGAACTGCCGAATTAAAAGCAAAAGGTGAACTACAACAGATCTGGGTTTGATTCTGCCCTGAGTTTACCCTTCTACCCTCTCTCTAGTGCTATGGAGAAATATAATCAATGGGTCACAGCATCTCTTCTACCTGACCTTTGCAAAGGGCTTTGCGTACATATCTTAAGTTCCGTTTGGGTAGGGGTTGTTGCTTTAGGATGAAATATGTCCTACCAAATGAAAGATGAAGAATGGGTTAAAAATGGCATCTTCTCCTGACCCAATTTGGGAGAGAAATGCAGTTTGATAGCAGCCTTTAAGGTGCCTTTTCCTATTCCTGTATGTGGCAATCAATAGATCCCAAAACTTAGTAGTGGAGTGCTCAGCTGTCTACCCATAACATTTTGACCGTACACTTAAGAATATGAGTGGCAGTGGATAACCAATATTCTGCCTTTGAGGAATTTAATGGCAGGCCAGCTATGGGGCACACAGCACAGTTCTTAATACAGTGGTACCTCGGGTTACGTACTTAATTCGTTCCGGAGGTCCGTTCTTAACCTGAAACTGTTCTTAACCTGAAGCACCACTTTAGCTAATGGGGCCTCCTGCTGCCGCCACGCCACCGGAGCCCGATTTCTGTTCTCATCCTGAAGCAAAGTTCTTAACCTGAAGCACTATTCCTGGGTTAGCGGAGTCTGTAACCTGAAGCGTATGTAACCTGAAGTGTATGTAACCCGAGGTACTACTGTATTACAAATGTTAAAGACCCATATGAAGCATATCCCAGTCTGTCTCCAAAAGTTTTTTCATCCATGTGTGAAACATAAATAATTTTTATTTGCTGGGATCAAAATGAGAATGTAGGGAGGGAACTGAATTTTTTTATTCATAGTATAAAAGTATAGTATAGTATAATCAGTATTGGAAGGGACCTTTAGATGGGGATTCCCTTGGTCTTGACCCAGAAATGGCATTTCAGTTTGTGCAGAATACTGCAGCGGGAGTGAGACCCTGTCAGCATTGTGGGTGCTCAGACACCCGCACTGGTTGCCCATTTGTTATCAGGCTAAGTTCGGTTTGGGTTGTTGTTTTTTGCCTTTTAAATACTTGATTGAGATTCGTTGATAACAAAACAAAACAAAAAAAAACCAATCTTATGTAAACAAAAAACGATCTTGGGTAAATGATCTTGTGTAAATATACAAATAAAAATTAATTCAATCTTATACAATCTCTTTCATCCTACATTTTTACTAAAATACAAAAGACTTCCCATCAACTCCCAATGCATTTACCAGGTCAAGTTCAAGGTGTTACTATTAAGCCTTTAACAGCTTGGGATGAGTTTACTTGGGGATCACCTTACCTATGGACATATTCTATGGAATTTTACTTGTGAGGCTGTAATTTTTTTTAAAAAAGAAGCAATAAAAATACAATTAAAAATCAATATGAATGCAGACACACCACAGACCACCTGAATGCAGCATGGACCACAACTTGGGAACCCCTACTGTAAGTGCAGTTAATACATTCTGTAATATAAATTACCGATCAAATGGTCGGTGGTGGAAAAACTTCGCAGATTGCTTGTCCTTCCTTTGGGTTTTAAAGCAACAATACGTAAATGCTCTGATATTGTGTCTCCAGCTGCCTCCAGCCTTTGGAGGTTGGTTATTTAAAATAAACTTATGTAAACAGACCGTTTATCTCACCCAGAGCAGGTACTGCACAATCTCACTTAGCCGAAGAGGTCATTGAGTGCCATTCCCCACGCCACAGCCCATTCCTAGGGGAGCAATAGCTGCGTTACTTGGTGCAGGATTACGACCTATTAGCGTGGCTGATGGGAGGTGACAAGGGAAAGGAAAGTAATAAACTATTAAGAGCCCATTGTGCAAATATCTCCTTTGTATCAATCCATATCTCCCACCCATATGCAATCAAGCGCATCGATCTGCATTTTGATGGTGGGCTTTACACCTACATTACTGCCTTGTGAACTTAACAAAAGTTCATTGCCGAGGCCCAAGGAGATTAATTAAAGAGCCATCAAAACAATTAGTCTTTCTGTTGGAAACAAGCACCTATAGAGCTGTCCACCCACAGATCATTCTTCTGGAAAGATCAGGTATGAAAAAATATAGATTTCAGATGCTCAGTCTGATTACACAGTAGGAGGGGGGAAATGTGTTGCATTAAAATCCAAGTCATCTGTGGCTGCAGATCTATTTCACATATATATATATATATATATATATATATATATATATATATATATATCTTCAAAGGGGATTAACTTGCTAGAATAAACATGTTTTTCTTCTAGAACCAGCCAGGTAGTGATAGTGACTTTTAAGCACCTAGTGAAATTGGTTAGGACTTAGCATCATAATGTGAATTTACAATGATTGTTTGTGAAGTGTTTAAATTGTTTAGGAGCCTGTCATTTCTAGACAGCAAGCAAAGCCACTGAAAGAGTGGGGCATTCAAGGAAATGTGCTCAGGACTAGAATTATGATGTTATTGATGAGTACTGTTTTCTAATGGTGGTGCTTAAGTCCTGTTCCGGTTGCAACATAAATGACAGGGTACTAAAGTGCTTTAAGTTTTCAAGTTTTCGAAAATGATTTAAAATGTACATGCCTGGGGAAGGGCTGCAGTTCAGTGATAGAACACCTGCTTTGCATGCAGAAGGTCCTAGATTGAATCCTTGGCATCTCCAGGTTGGGCTGGGGGAGCCCCCTGCCTGAAAGCCTGGAAAGCCTCTGCCAGTGCAGACAGTGCAGAACTAAATGCAGCTATGGCCTGACTCAGTATAACGCTCCCAGGGAAATTACATCCCTCAAAAGAACTAGAAGAAATGGCCAATGCACGTTTGCACTGACCTCTGCTGCTCCCATTGGGTGAAAAGGGTTGCAGAAGACCATATAAGACAATGGAAGGGGGCCTTGGCTCATTCCATCTCCTATCTGCGTTAATTGTAGACTTTTAGAAAAGAAGAAAGTGCCAAAATGTTGCAGTTTCTGTTTTGAGGCAAAAACAACGCCGGGATATTTGGAAAGTGCAAAAGCCAGTGGATCATTGTGTTCCAATCTGCACATTAATCCAGGAGGGGTGGATCTGTTCAGTGTGTGTAACAATTCCCAAAGAACCAGTTCCTCAAGCATTTCTGCCAGGTACACACACAATGGTGCCATGGCACCATTGGCTCGGCAGGCAATATAGAAAGAAACTGTCTTTGTATGAATTTGATCTGTAATAGCTAATCTGCAATGTGCTTTTGCTTCAGGCTGTGCAGTAGTAGTAAGCGGTGTGTGTATACATATACATATACATATTGCAAAATTATGTGTACTGTGAACAAGGGAGCAGTAGATTCTGCTACCTCATCTGACCCTGAACTGCAAGACCCTATTCAATCCACTATGAAGGGAATAAAACAAGACATGCTGAAATCAAATTGTGGCAAGCCCAGGGTGTGTGGACTGAACCGAAACAACCACAGTGTCTGTAACGAGCTCACTTCAGGCTGAGTAAATGATGGAGTTTTCCAACGGCTGTATCCTGATGTAGTCCAGTGAGTACTGGGGAGATTGCACATAACTCTGCCAAGAAGATGGATGTTTCCTTGGGGAGCCTGCAGGCAATGGGGCAATCCATGCAAATCAGGCCTGATCTCATATGGTTGGTTTTCTTGAACCATCTATAAAAACTGGAGCGCCATGCGAGAAAAGAAAAATGCTGGCAACAATATAATTGATAGTGTCTCATATATAAATATTAGCCTATTTCTCCACCATTTTATAGAAGCAGAGGTCCAGCCCTCCCAACATGGATTAAATACATACGCTTGAGAGTCAATAAAGGAAGCCATTTGATCCGGAAAGGGGGGGGGACCCAGCACCTTCCAACAATTAAACAATTGGGCAATACCTTTAACAGGACTAAGCAAAATACTGAACTTATGTGAGTTCTCTAGAACTCTTCATCAAGCTAGATCAAGAGTGGTTAATCTGCGGCCTTCCAGATGTTGTTGGACTCCAACCATGACACTGGGCTCCTGACACTGGGCTCCTGAGGCAGAGGGTAGTATTATTTTTCTTAAATCTATATCCCACTTTTCTTCCATCACAGAATCCAGAATGCCATCCATATGGTTCTTAGGCAGTCTCCCATCCTGGCACTAATCAGGCCTGCTTAGCTTCAGCAAGGCATCATGTGCCTTCAGACCATACTCTGGGACCGTGGGACATGGGCGGCGCTGTGGTATAAACCACCAAGTCTCTTGGGCTTGCTGATCGTAGGGCCGGCAGTTCGAGTCTGCCCGATGGGGTGAGCTCTTGTTGCTCTGTCCCAGCTCCTGCCAACCCAGCAGATCAAAAGCATACCAGTGTGAAGAGATGAATAGGTACTGCTGTGGCAGGAAGGAAAACCGCATTTCCATGCACTCTGGCTTCTGTCATGGTGCCCTGTTGCGCCAGAAGCGGTTTAGTCATGTTGGCCACATGGAAAGCTATCTGCAGACAAATGCCAGCTTCCTTGGCCTGAAAGCACAGATGAGCGCCGCACACCATATTCAAATTTGACAGGACTTGAACCGTCCAGGGGTCCTTTACCTTTACTTTTTACCTACTCTGGGACCAGCGACAAGTGCTCCTGAAATGCCCCATTTCTGGCCCTACAGCCCTTGTAGCATGGTGACATGTTTCATCTCCACACCAAGGATGGGGACTTGATGGCCAGATGCGGCTGAAGATCTGGCCCCATCATCGCTGACTATTGGCCATACTAGCAGGGGCTGATGGGAGCCCAAGAATATCCAGAGGGCCACAGCACTCAGTTCTGAGTTTGGAGTTTAGCATTCTGCATGGGCTGCTGCACTGATTCTTTGCACAGCATTCTTAATAAAACCCACCATTAATGAAGCTTTGTTTGTTTGCAACTTCACCAGGCTTCCTTTAAAGCTTTCTATTAATTTTCTCTATTGCATCTCTTTACCTCCAAGGCATTAATATGACACAGCATGAAAAACAGCAGCCAACAAACACAGCATTATAATAACCACAAAGCATGACATACTAATTTTCTCCTTAACATTACCTACCTACCTACCACTGTTAGAACGAAGCCGATCTCCAAATGCATCAGGCACCATCCCAAAGCTACTGGTGTTTTATTTTTAGATTTTACTATTATCTCTGCACCTGAATTATCCAAGCTTGTAAAACTCCACTGTGTTGTTTTTTCACCGCCACCACCTCCTCCCTCCCTTGTCACCTCAGGTTTCTAACCGCAGAGGGAGTTACTGACATTAAGAGTCAGCAAATATATCTAAAAGACATCAGAGGGATTGAAATGCTTTCCGGTAATGCGAAGCGCAAGTCCACATGGCAGGGAGGAGGGAAGCCTCAGCTCCCTTTTGAGGCACACGTTCAGAAAGGAACTAATTATCCTGAGTCAACACCCTAATTCCCAGCACTTTGATCACAATTCTCTGAATTGTAAATATCGTGGAAAGGGAAAGGGAAAGTGTCATCTATCAGTTTTAATGAAAGGATCTCTGCCCGCAGAACGCTGCATGCGTTAAGAGAGGGCCGCTCGGAGTCACATCCTGAACAGCCACAGGGGACTCTGAACATACCTTCAAAGCATGTGTAACAGTCAAAGCCAATGGAGATCACAGGAGGCATGCTGTGGGTGATAACACTTCCCTCCAGAAAAGAGGCCTGTAAGCTTCACCGGCAATTCCACCTGCCGTTGTAGGGAAATTAAACTCCCACAGCTTTGCTGCCATTGCTTGGCAGAATTTTTTTTTTTATCAGCCTCAAAGGGAGTATAGAACAAGAACAGATCAACTGAACGCACCAGGCTATGTGAGTTTCGCATAATGGCAACTCATGGTAGATTAATGAGCTCTAAGAGAGCAACAGGACTGTGGCGCCTGTGTAGGCCCTGGGTTTTCCTGGCTGGGTCTGGGTGTTCTCTCCATCTGTCATAAAACACTCTGTTTCATGACCAAACTCTTTCAAGATGAAGCCAATACACACAACACCACAGCCATCAGAATGAGTCACATAGGAGCACAGGAAGTTACCTTATACCAAGTCAGATCATTGGTCCACCTGCCTCAGCATTGTCTATGCTGACTGGCTGCAGTTCTCCAGGTTTGCAGGCAAAGGACAATCCCAGGCCTACCTGGAGATGCCAAGGATTGAACCTGGAACTATCTGCATGAACCAAAGATACTCTGAGGGACGGCCCTTCATATTGGCTCACAGGGATGGTGTTACTGACTATGACTACTGACTGCCTTTATGACAACCTCAGATGACCTCAGATGATTCTCTCTGTGTAGAATGCACTAATCCCACCGGCCTGCTGTTTTAGAATTTCTTCATATAGTCCCAATGGTTGAATACTTGACATCTTGAACCTTCCCTAGGCATGACCTTATTGTTGTTGGCATCAGTCTGTCTTGGGAGAAAATGGAGGACTGTGCCTTTGGCAGTGAAGGTTACTGTGTTGGAAGGTTACAGTGTCTGCTGTGGCTGTAGAGACCGGTACGGGAGTGACATGTTTTGTTGCAGCTGGGGCAGATGAGGGCACCCAACTGTGCTGCTGCAAATGCACTGTGGTGTTTCTTCTTTCTGCGCTCCTCCCAGTGGTCATTTCTCTTCTGGTCACTGCTATGGATGCACAACCTGTCTGCCTGTCTCCAGGCACTGTGGTCATCTGCAAGAGAAAATAAAAAATACACAGAGAGTGTCTCACAGAAAGTGAAAATAACATGTTCTCTGGTTTTAAATCTACTTTCATAGGATAAGCAATATGCACAGGGTTGTTATCTGTGCCATATGTACTAGACTTGGTGAAGTCCAGGGCCTAACCGAATTGGATGTTTCTCCCCAACTTTCAGTCAAGACCTGAGTGTTCAATGTAAAATGAGGTGTTTTCATTATGTCTTTAGCCTCCTTCAGGCATTGCAGCCATGAAGGGGTAATATGAGATGGAACCTTCACAGGTTTCATTTCAGGAAAAAGTGAGCAGTATATTTATAGTGTATTTTACACCCTCTTCCTAAATGTATTAAATGACCACTTTTTAAAAAAATTAATACATGGGACTAGTTTTCACATGGCATGTTTACAGTGAAGGCTGCTGAGGAAGGTTTGTCTGTAAAGGTAATAGGGAAAACACAGTAAGTCTGGGGAAACAGGTTCATGTAAAACACCGAACTCATCCATTTATTATAAACTCTAAGCAAGGAAAACTGGTCACTTGAAATGGCAAGGCAAGAGCGCTGTCTCTCTGTTCTTCAGGCACCATTGGATTATAAATTTTGCCCACAAAGGCTCAGGACAGTTAGAAGGCACAGCTCATTGCTCTTCTTTTGATGTGTATCTGTTTTGACATCTGACGGTGCCTTTATAAAGCTGATGTCACCATTGCTTTTTCTCCATCAGCATTCAGTAAAGGCAGAGCAAGAGCTCAAGAAGAAAAGGAGGATTTGTGGATGGAGCAGGTGTTGTGAGATAGAAGTATTCAATCTGCAGATAACCACCCCCTGCCACAGAATTACACACATTCCTTGACTGTCAGGCATATGAGATGAACCAGTTTGAAAATTGTCCTTACACACCCCCACCCACCAAATGTTTCATTGCTAGTTGCAGTGCTGGTAAGAATGGTACTTGTGCTCAATGTGACCATGCTCCAGAGCTCTTAAAGGGACCCAAATCATCCCCTTTTCTGTAGCATAAAGGTAAAGGTACCCCTGACCCTTAGGTCCAGTCGCGGACGACTCTGGGGTTGCACACTCATCTCGCTCTATAGGCTGAGGGAACCAGTGTTTGTCCGCAGACAGCTTCCGGGTCATGTGGCCAGCATGACTAAGCCGCTTCTGGCGAACCAGAGCAGTGCATGGAAACGCCAGAGTGGTACCTTCCCGCCAGAGTGGTACCTTGCACTTGACGTGGTTTCGAACTGCTAGGTGGTCAGGAGCTGGGACCGAACAATGGGAGCTCACTCCATCACAGGGATTCGAACCACCAACCTTCTGATCGGCAAGCTCTAGGCTCTGTGGTTTAGACCACAGTGCCACCCGCATCCCTTTCTGTAGCATAGACACCTTAAATCATGCCATGGTGAAAGTGAACTGGGGCTCTGAACTCAGCACTAGCTGTATTGCTCCATCAACCGCCGGCACTACTGGCCAGGAGTTACTGCTGCCTTCCTCGCCCAACTTCTGGGGTCTGGAAATTTAGCTGCAGAAATGATCGGCACCCTTACTGGGATCAATATCTCTCCTTGTTTGCTTTAGTTCCTTTTCCTGCAGCCAGTTGGCTGCCTTGTAGATGCCTGAAAGTTACTGAAAATGTCAGTGTGAACAAAGGAACTCTGGGAATTTTATTTCTTTGTACCTCACAGGAAGGCAAAAATGTTCTCTCTTTTCTCAAACTGGTAATCCTAGAGTTTAATAAAGAAATATATTAGTTCCATACAGAGAATCCTAGAGAATGGCTGTGTCAGATAAATGCTGAGAAAGCTGGAGGACGAATCTTCAAGTTAGAGCTTAGCTAATTAGTAAAAGTTAAGTGCTGGCAGCTGGGGGGGGGGGGGAAATAACCAGTTGTGTTAGAAGTGAGTGATTTTTTAAAACTTTAAAACTAGTGAATTAATTAGTCAATACTCATGACTGGGTCAACTCAAAGCACGACTCTTCTCATAAGACTCATGAGCAAATTCTTTCCTTAGTGGTACAGATGGAGAAACTGCAACAGTAAAGGGAGGCAAGTCTTCCGGGTTCCTGTCTCATGTTGTCCACTTGACTCTCCCTTCACTGCAGCCTTTCTGCCAAAGAGAAGGAAATCAGCCCTTAAATGCCCCCATTGTTTGACTTTCACTAATACAGTGTAATTATTGCGGCTATAAGGCAAGAATTCCCATTTGTCGACAACTGGGAAAGTACTTCTGGCGATGATATTGTTCTGCTTGGGTGGCCTGTGCCTGAAGGTAATCCTTCAAAGGCAGCTGCTTTAAGTGTTAGTTAAATGGTACCTAGGGATTCACTTGACACAGGTGTCATGTTTAATCTTATTCATATATCAATAAAACCGGGACCATATGTGCACGGCGGTTGGCAGCACTGAACCTCCGAAACAATCAATATTTCCATTAACAGACTCATCTTCCCTGGTCGGATCCCCCCTACAACTCTCTCCACAACCCAGCCCTTTGCTTTTCCAATAGATTCCTCAAATGGTTGTTCCCCGGAGAATATGAGGCAGACACCGATATCAATTTTTCAGAGAGCTTGCTCTGTTAAATCTCACAAAGATCACAATGTGGGTGGGAGTTCTAAATAATTTGAACTTTTATTATGGCACTTTCCTCCCCCCTCCCCCCCGGTTGTTTAACACTTTCAATAGCCTCCTCAGGCAGGTTTAAACTGTATCCTGCCTATTGCAGAAACTGGTAAAATGTGGCTTGTGTCAACTTGTGGCACAGATGCCAGAGGTGGCACATGCAGTGAGTATTTGGCCACACCTAAACAAGGAGCAGGCATCTAATGGGTACTGTTATGGTCACACAACTTCCTAAGTCTTCAGCCCTGCAATGGCTTCCTGTTTCCTGGCTCAGCAAACTAGAAAGACTCAATAAACCACACCAAGGCCTGAAAATATTCCATATGTCTTAGACTCCTACTTTGGATGTGGCACACTTACCCAAATGTTGGCCATGATTGGTCTACTGCTTTTATAGAGCTTTAGCTGCCCATATTTCTACAACCGTTGCCAAACCAGCACCCTATGGGAGGATTTCAACATAGCACTAAAAAGATTGTTCTGTCAGTGCAGGCATTTCAGCTCACAACATGAAACCGTCTCACCTCTCCTCCCCCTGTATGCTGTTCTGGGGGGTTCTGCCAACCTCCTGAGCCACTTTGAGGGGTCACTGAGAAAAGAGGGGGGGGGGAGCTCTGTTTCACCAGCACTGGCACACCTGCAGCTCCTAGGGTTAAACTGAAGCGCCATCCAAACCCAAGCTCATGGTTTGTCTCCTCAAGACAAACTGTGAGCTGTAAATCCAGGACAAACCTTGGTCATAATTTATGGTTTATCTAGAGCAAGATGAACTCATCCATGAGTGTAGGATAAGCCACAAGCTAAGGTTAGGATGACATGCTGAACCAAACTATGCCTTAACTTGGATAGTGCAGCAGCAGGGAAATTGGGGGAGAGTCCTGTGGCTGTCCTCTCCTCCATGAGCTCATCCATGTAAACTATAATGGTTCTCCCACATTTACCTTTCCAGGCACAGATTCACACTTTAGAGCACAGTGTCTGAGCACTCCCTCCCCAACATTTCCCCCATGAAAATCCACTCTTTAATGCTGAATCAGAACAAACAGTTTGGGTTTTCTGTAGGTTGCCATTTGATTTAGGGAAGAGTGGGTTTTCATGGGGAAAGCGGGTGTGTGTGTGTGCGTGTGCGCGCACGCTCAGACACAGAGATTTAAAGCACCCTAGAAACACAGCACAAAAGGAAGTATGAACGAGACATGGTTTGGCTTAGCATTATGTGGGAACCAGGTCAATGTGGTTCAAAGACAATATTGCTGTTTGCATATATTTTCTTAATATCTCATGGACCACCAGTGGATGCTTGTGGGTTGCTTCCATTTTCTAATGGTGTAGGCAGTGGTGTAGCGTGGGGGGTGCAGGGGGGGCCGGCCGCACCGGGCGCAAAATCTGGGGTTAGGGCAAATCCACAGGTTAGGGGGCGCAAATCCACGGGTTAGGGGGCGCAAATTACTTGCCTTGCCCCGGGTGCTGACAACCCACGCTACGCCACTGGGTGTAGGAGGATATTTCAGGATGAGGAATATCTATTCGCAGTTGAGCTCCAGGAATGGGAGCCATCTTGGGATAAGTTCTCTGACAACCCAAATCTCTAATTCACTCTGATGGACAGATTTTAACACTCCCAAATGAAGGGTTAATGTAAGACCAATCCCTTATAACATCCACAATGTAAACAATTCCCTTTGCTCCCCAGTGTGGAGGAAGATTAATGGATGGTGGTATGCACATCCATGCAAGGTTTAAAAATGTGCGAGCCTCGGCATTATCACAACAATAGGCAGGACATATAAACACCAGGCTCCGGATCCATTTAGGATGGTGTCTAGGACCACACAAGGCAAAAGCGCCACCGACTAACAGGCCAGTGGTCCTATCAAGGGCCATTTTCCCTTTCCATTTGGAGTGGGAAAGAGAGATTTGTTGGCCAGGGTTAAGCCACCCAGTTATTTGTTATGATGAACTCTCCAAAAGGGAAGAGATTAAACCAAGCCTTAAAGGTTTCTGTGACAAATGTTGACTGTCGGCCCTCGCAAGATTGATAGCACTTCTCTTTGCCTTTCCAAAAGCTTTTAGTCCTGTGGCAGAGGTTAGCGGGAGCTTGCCCATTGGCTGCCGACTTTACGGTTTTAGCACTGACCGGAGAGCAATGCAAAGTTTCAATAATGAGTAATAGCACTTTGAGCTCCCTATCATCATTTGTCCAACATCCATTATTGTCCTGAGAGAGCAATCTCCGAGATATAAATGGCCGCGGCAGCTGGCGTGTCAGCATTTCACACCTCCACAGCTGCTCGGCTGGAAAGATGGAGGGCAGGTGCACAGGCATGCGTTTTGCCTTCTTTGCTCTCTTGTCTTTGCGCAGCTCAAACCCCTGAAGCCAGCTTGGGAGACTGCAGGTGCTACATGAAAGCAAGAGAGGGAACTCTGCTCTGTGCCCGAAGCAGCTGCATCCAAGAAGCAAAGGGGGTAAAAATAGGGCCCACAGCAAGAACTGGGGAAGTGACATAAATGAATGGGAGAGCATCTGCTTTGCATGCAGACAGTCCCTGGTTCAATCCCTGGCACTACGAAGGAGGGTAATAATAATAATAATAATAATAATAATAATAATAATAATAATAATAATAATAATAATTTATTATTTGTACCCCGCCCATCTGGCTGGGTTTCCCCAGCCACTCTGGGCGGCTTCCATAGAAACCAAAAAATACACTAAAATATCACACATTAAAAACTTCCCTGAACAGGGCTGCCTTAAGATGTCTTCTGAATGTCAGGTAGTTGTTTATCGTTTTGACATCTGATGGGAGGGCGTTCCACAGGGCAGGCGCCACTACCGAGAAGGCCAACTGCCTGGTTCCCTGTAGCTTTGCTTCTCGCAATGAGGGAACCGCCAGAAGGCCCTCGGCGCTGGACCTCAGCGTCTGGGCAGAACGATGGGGGTGGAGATGCTCCTTCAGGTATACTGGGCCAAGGCCGTTTAGGGCTTTAAAGGTCAACACCAGCACTTTGAATTGTGCTCGGAAACGTACTGGGAGCCAATGTAGGTCTTTCAAGACCGGTGTTATGTGGTCTCGGCGGCCGCCCCCAGTCCCCAGTCTAGCTGCTGCATTCTGGATTAGTTGTAGTTTCTGAGTCACCTTCAAAGGTAGCCCCACGTAGAGCGCATTGCAGTAGTCCAAGCGGGAGATAACTAGAGCATGCACCACTCTGGCGAGACAGTCCGCAGGCAGGTAGGGTCTCAGCCTGCATACCAGGTGGAGTTGGTAGACAGCTGCCCTGGATACAGAATTGACCTGCGTCTCCATGGACAGCTGTGAGTCCAAAATGACTCCCAGGCTGTGCACCTGATCCTTCAGGGGCACAGTTACCCTATTCAGGACCAGGGAGTCCTCCACACCAGCCCGCTCCCTGTCCCCCAAAAACAGTACTTCTGTTTTGTCAGGATTCAACTTCAATCCATTAGCCGCCATCCATCCTCCAACCGCCTCCAGGCACTCACACAGGACCTTCACCGCCTTCACTGGTTCTGATTTGAAAGAGAGGTAGAGCTGGGTATCATCTGCATATTGATGGACACCCAGTCCAAACCCCCTGATGATCTCTCCCAGCGGCTTCATATAGATGTTAAAAAGCATGGGGGAGAGGACGGAACCCTGAGGCACCCACAAGTGAGGGCCCAGGGGTCTGAACACTCATCCCCCACCACCACTTTCTGAACACGGCTCAGGAGGAAGGAGCGGAACCACTGTATAACAGTGCCCCCAGCTCCCAGCCCCTCTAGACAGTCCAGAAGGATGTTATGGTCTATTGTATCAAATGCCGCTGAGAGATCCAGCAGAACTAGGAAACAACTCTCACCTTTGTCCCTAGCTCGCCGGAGATCATCAACCAGTGCGACCAAGGCAGTTTCAGTCCCATGATGAGGCCTGAATCCAGATTGGAAGGGATCCAAATTGTCCGCATCCTCCAGGCGTGCCTGGAGTTGTTCAGCAACCATGTGCTCAATCACCTTGCCCAAGAATGGAAGATTTGAGACTGGGCGATAGTTGGCCATACTGGCCGGGTCTAAAGATGGTTTTTTAAGAAGCGGTTTAATGACCGCCTCTTTCAGCTGATCTGGGAATGTTCCCTCACAGAGGGAAGCATTCACCACCAGGGTTAGAAAAGATTCCTGCAGAACAGATCCCACGCAGTGTGCACAGTACTGAGCTCCATGGACCAATGGTCTGACCTGTGTTCAATGGCTGCTATCTGTGCTTTTAAGGACTAAAGGTAAAGGTAAAGGGACCCCTGACCACTAGGTCCAGTCACGGCCGACTCTGGGGTTGTGCCGCTCATCTCGCTTTATTGGCCAAGGGAGCCGGCGTACAGCTTCCGGGTCATGTGGCCAGCATGACTAAGCCGCTTCTGGCGAACCAGAGCAGCGCATGGAAACACCGTTTACCTTCCTGCCGGAACGGTACTTATTTATCTACTTGTACTTTGACGTGCTTTCAAACTGCTAGGTTGGCAGGAGCAGGGACCGGGCAATGGGAGCTCACCCTGTTGCGGGGATTCGAACCGCGACCTTCTGATCGGCAAGCCCTAGGTTTAACCCACAGCGCCACCCGCGTCCCTCTTTTAAGGACTACTTCACTGCTAAGTTGTACTTAGTGCCTAAGTACAAAAGAAATGAGTGCTGTGTGATGCATATTTTGAGGTCTGTCTTTCTTAAGAATACAGTCGTACCTCGGAAGTCGAACAGAATTCCTTCCGGAAGTCCATTCGACTTACAAAACGTTCGACTTACAAAACACAGCTTCTGATTGGCTGCAGGAAGGTCCTGCAGCCAATCGGAAGCCGTGGAAGCCCCGTTGGATATTTGGCTTCCAAAAGAACGTTCAAAAATTGGAACACTCACTTCCGGTTTTCAATCATTCGGGAGCCAGAACATTCAACTCCAAAGGCGTTCAGGAGCTGAAGGACAACTGTATTTGGAAGCATTGGGTTGACAAAAATTTGGCTGCTGTTCAGGAATGTCAGCTTGGCCCCGTGACCATGGGTGCCATGCAGCGTGCATGGCCCTGGCACCAAAATTTGTGGGTGCCTGTCCCCTTCATGGGGAATTTTGTGGGTGCATGGGCACCCAGGGAGGCAGGGAGTTGGCAGCTATGCTATTTCTGGGTACTTGAAAGAGAAATGAACTCAACAGTAGGGCTGTGCCCCCCACACCTTGACTCAACTGAGGGCCCCAGTGCATCAGGCCAACTTGGCCCAGGTCCCACTCTGCCCCAGATCTGGCCCTATCCTTCAAAATTCACACTTCTTTGAATTTTACAGCCAAGTTATGCATAAAAAATACACCAAGTCCAAAGTGTACGTCAAAAGGCATTGTATTAGTGAAATTGCATATAAAAGCACATTAGATTAGTAAACATTAGGCAAAAATATTAGGCAAAAGAGTATACAAAATGTGCACATTAGGAGAAACTCATACTAAAAGGCAGATGAAATTCATACAAATCATAAGCTGGTGTGGAAACGTGAACTAAATCCAGGAATGAAAAAATGAGAAATTGAGGGAAACTGAAATGGACAGATTTGCCCATCCCGAACATTTCCTTAATAATGACAGGCAGTATAAGAGAGTGGATGCCAGGCTGACAATAGTTTTGTAAGTTTATTGCACTTTGAGCAAATATGGAAAGGAGGCAGTTGAATAAAAGTGACATTTAGATTGACTGAACAGTGAATGCCTCTACATCTTATGTGTTGACTTTAAGTACCCTTTAGAACATGGTGCATGATTGATTAGGAAATCATTTCAAGCACTGCCCCACAATGGGAGGTTTATCTATTTGTAGGGGCTGGGGATTGTCTATGTTGTTTAAACAGGATGGCCTACAATCTCCCCGTGGTTGCCGCAAAGTCTATGACCTTGTGATAGCTGCATGCTTATGGGAGCATCCGCTTAGCACAGGCAAGGGAATGTGTACAGTGAAGTTATCTCTGAAAATAAATACAGCTGAAATTAAATCACATGTGAGCTCCATAATATGCTGGGATAGCAGATCATAAACCATATTCTGTAACTGACTCTGCCATTCCCTGCAGATTAGTTATAAATCCTATCATCCATCAATAAACCTTTTGCCTGCTCAGAGAAATCTAATTGTGAGCTGATGAGTCACAAAGTTCCTCCTTTCCACACACACACACACACGGCTTTATTTGAAAAATGTTAAATAATCCAAATCCTAACTCTCTCCTGCTCTATCACATACTCATAATATATGCTTTATTGTTGGTGAGCCCTGGTAGAATAAGGGATCACTACTAAATTGCCATCTTCCTCCAGGGCTGTTTTTCTTTTTTATTAAAGGAGCAATAGTCATGGTGCACCTGTAGCAGCAAGACCAGACGCCTTTATCTGCCCCCCCCCCCCGCAATAAAACATCTCTCTCCCATATTGGTCTCTACAGGCACAACAGGCACTCTAAGTCTCCAATGGTCTAACTCTACCCCGCAAAGGCACACTGTTCCATTGTCTCCCGAGACAGATGGTGCCAACAAAACAGCAATACCAAGTAACATTATTATATGAACCACAAAGGATCCAGTTAGCCCATTAGAGACAAATATGGATTACTTAATTGGTGGGTACTTCCTCCAGAGAACAATCCTAGACCAACGTTGACATATGATTGGTGAAGAGCACATTTAGCCTATGACTTATGCTTCGCCTAGGTCTTAAAAGGGGAAGATACAATATGAGGCATCTTCAGTCTATTAGCATCTCTATGTCCCCCGCTTCAGCATCCTGCAATCCATATGTTTTAATTTTCATCAGCAGCCATTTCTACTATGGCAGGTCCCATGTTACCATCCTTCCTTCTTAGATCTCCTCTCTTGCCAACAACATATTTGTTCTGTTGTAACAGACAACTACTTGGGGCGGCGGCGGTGGGAGGACAAGAACCCTGCAGGTGCTACAGGAATCAGATTTATTTCAGTCCAAATGCATTTCAGAGCAAGTCCTTTCCAGGGGGCACAGTGATTCCCACTAAGCGCATTGGGCACTGTAGTGATTCCTTTGAAGCAGGAACATCTCATCTTACATTTGGTGAAAATTACTGCTAAAAATGTTCCCCTGAAATGCACCAGGCCTGGAATAACTCTGGTTTGATGTTTATTCCTTGTATCATCATCATTTTGTGTCTGTCTGCAGTTCTTTCCTGTTTTTGCAGTTGGTTAACAGAGAACCGTTGACCCAAAATGGATCCACTCTTTCTGTGTTCCAGCCCTTGGCCTTTCAGCTCCATATTTCTGCATGCCCTACTTCCTTTGTGCAGTGTCCTAGCACAGGCAGAGAGGGAAATAAACTGGGAAGGGGGAGCGGGAGGCGGTGTCTGATAGATTTATACACCTGCCAGCCAATTTAATAACCCTCAATACATAACAGTCAAGCCTAATGCAGAGTTATCAGTGCTGCTATTGAACCAATGGCCAAGCCACTAATAAACTTAAACTGGAAGGTGTCAAAGAAAAAACAGGGACTGGATTTGCTCATACGAAGGATAAAGGTTATTGTTAATGGGACGAAGGATTTTGCCTTTTATAAGCTAATACTCCAGCACTATATATGGAGCCAATCAAGACCTCTAAAAATCACCATCCTTCACAGCCAGGAGTGGGGACAGGCTGTCTGGGTATAAAAATCACATTTGGCTTCCTTTGACCTCCCTTCCCAAGAGGCAGGCAACATGTTTGCTTGTTTGAAAATGGCTTTGGGGGACCATCCATAAAACCTGCTCTACTGTAAAACCTCTTTCTCCCATGTCATGTACACTAGGACTTCCCAAACTGATCCGTGGACCACCAGTGGTCCACAAGCTTCATCCAGGTGGTCTGTGGCGTGACTGCACAAATATAGTTAGAAATATACAGCACATTGCAATTGCTGCAATAGGTAGAAAAACATCTCTTGTCCTCCTCAGACTGCCTCTGGACTCACAGCAGGGGCCTAGAGGAACCACAGGAAATGAAAAATGGGGGCAATGACCATTTGCTTTGATTGCTAGCGATGTGCCTGCTATAAAAATTTTTTTTTCTTTTTTAAAAAGATAGCTGAGGACCCTCTGCTATTATGCAGGCATCATTTGAAGATTACTTAGGGGCTGCAGGGTTCCAAACCTGTGCCCAAGGCCGGCCCTTGTGGCACCTCTTTGTGTATTGTGCAGGTCTGTAGCACTAAAGCAATGTCCTTGGGCCTTCTTAAAATGCTGACAATTTGCAGGGCTCTGCCTGGAGCAGCACAGCAAGCCCATTCATTTCTCCAGGAACTGGACTTTATTAGGTGCCATGAGGTACAGAGTCCAGGAAAGCCTGGCACATGTGAAATAACAGAAGCATCAACCTTTTTCACCCAAGTAAAATAACCTCTTCAAACCTGCATTATTCAGAAGGGGAAGATTAAAAGCTGGCCTCCCGGTGGGCATTCATCTTACCATCATAACATTCTGCCTTGTCAGAAAGCCAGAAGATTCTGACACTTTCAGGAAAGTTCATCCAAATGAAGAAAAGAGGTACTATTTAGCATTATTTCATCTTCTGAAAGAAAGTTATGCCAGCAATAAAAGAGTATTATACGCTCTTTGAGCAATTCACTTTGCTATATATAGGATTTAATGGGAGTTCTTTGGGGGGGGGGGTGAAAGGAGACATAAAGGGGCTAATGCAAGGGTAGCCAACCTGGTGCCCTCCAGACATTGTGGACTACAACTCCCATCAGCCCCAGCCAGCATGGCCAAAGGTATTATGGGAGTTGTAATCAAAAGCACATCAGGAAAGTACCATGATGCCTACTCCTGGACTATGGATATCAACTAGGAGCTATCCCAACCCAGCTAAAGATAAAGACCCACTGTATTCATCTAAGGTGTTTTGATAGAGTGACACAGCAAATAGCAGCAATTGGGGCTCAGCTCATATATTACCATGATAGAATGGGAGATACACTGACAGGTCAGACTTGGAACACGGCACCAGAAGCATCTACAATGAGGAACCACCATGGGTCAGAAGAGTGATGTAGCTACTGTCTTGAGCTAATCATTTGTAATGTTGAGTATATGAAACACCGTGATCAACTCCCACCCGGAAACCAATGTCCCCACTGTGGAAGGACATGTGGGTCCAGAACTGGCCTCCACAGTCACTTACAGACTCATTGTTAAAACCATGTTTATAGAAGACAATATTACTTGACTATGAATGATCGCCAAAGAAGAAGAATGAAACTGCCTTATTCTGAGTCAGATCATAGGTCCACCTAGCTCAATATTCTCTACCCTGAATGGTAGTAGCTCTCTGGGGTTTCAGGCAGAGGTCCTACCTGGAGATGCTAGAGACTGAATTTGATACCTTCTGTATGTGAAGCATGCATTCTACTCCATCACTGACCTATGGTCCCAAACCATGTCATGTCCTTCTATAGGAGCCAACACTAGGGGGCACCCACAATAATATAATCGTGGGGGCTGGGCACCCTCAAAGTCAATGGGAAATGCCAGTAGGCAGTGGCAGCGCCACCTCTGAGAGAGAAGCAGTTCAGCTCTGTCCTCTGTAGCCAGCCAGTGAGGCACCCATCTCCAGGGTGTGTGGCTTGGGCGCGAATGCAGAGTCTCTCTGCCTCTGAGTCCCTCCCCATGCCAAAAGGTGCTTTGCTGACTGCCGAGAGGAGGAGGAAGAGGAGCCACAGCCGCTGCTGCCACAATGCGGATGTGCAACAACACATGCACATGCCTACACAGAATGTGTGTGACATCATATCTCTGTGTGGCGGAAGCAGGTACCCATGATCCTGAGGGCGAGATGGCAGCCCTGTTTCCTTCTGGTTGCACAATTGATGTGGCTGATAAAGTGAGAAGTATTAGCCACATTTCCACAGGATTTTAAAAGCAGTAGTGAATATATGCCTCATGGGATATATGGACTCCTCACCTTCGGCTGAGGCAGTTTCATGTAGCTGATTGATGGGCTCGAAGTGTTTATTCTCCTGAACCTTTGAAAATTATGATTCTAGTACAGTGCTACCTCGGGTTAAGTACTTAATTCATTCCGGAGGTTCGTTCTTAACCTCCCGCTGCTGCCACGCGATTTTTGTTCTCATCCTGAAGCAAAGTTCTTAACCCGAGGCACTATTTCTGGGTTAGCAGAGTCTGTAACCTGAAGTGTCCATAACCTGAAGCATCTGTAACCCGAGGTACCACTGTACTCTTACTATAGGGAGTGTTTGTAAATGCAAGGTTAGCATTCACTACTGATTTTTTAAAAAGCAACAACTGTAGGGAATAAAAACTTTAATTTTTTAAATCTCCCACCTTCCTTTAGGAGTTAGCAATCTCAGAATAAGAATATCACCAAACAGCTGTGGCATGTCTACTTCTTATGGCTTGACAATGCGACAGATGACATGCCACAGATGCTCATGGTGAATGTATGCAAATCACTCCTTATTTTATTTAGATTTTAAATGTATAGCTTGCCTTTCTGCCCATCCCAGCTCTTTAGGAAAGATACAGCTATGATACAGCAGTTAAATTGTGATCTTTCAGCATTTGGCATGTCATTGTTGTGTCATGTTGTGCTGAGCAGGATGCTTAAATCATGATTTAAGGAGTGGAGTTATTCCAATCTGTGCTGGTGCCTTAATCATTGCGCTCTCTATTAATCCAGCATAAAAGAAATAGCTCAGCATTTGTTTGTGAAAGGAGCTCCCATAAACACACATGGAATTTTCCTGATGCAGTAAGTGTTTTAAATAATCTACTTTATAGGAGAACCCCTGTAAAGTGAGGACTGATTATTCCAATATACTGTAATGATTGTGACTACTGCAGGGCATTTGTAGAGAAAACAGGTTGGTTAAGGAAAACTTGTTCCAGACATTAGTAAATGTGAATTTTATCATGCAAGTTCAGGTCCAAGCTTTATACGTTTGTACCTTTGAGGCTCCCCCCCCCCCTGCATTGTATGATGCATAGATCAGTTTCAACATCTAAACAATGATAAGTTGTAGCCTACTGTATTCTTTACAGCTTTACCATCTCCCACACTGTACTGAAGGTCCCGCAACACTCTGGAGCAGATTTAGGGAAGCTGCCAGGGGCTGCAGAGGGAAAGGGAATTAGTCTGTTGTTGTTGTTGTTGTTGTTGTTGTTGTTGTTGTTGTTGTTGTTGTTGTTGTTGTTGTTGTTGTTCTTCTTCTTCTTCTTCTTCTTCTTCTTCTTCTTCTTCTTCTTCTTCTTCTTCTTCTTCTTCTTCTTCTTCATCTTCTTCTTCTTCTTCTTCTTCTTCTTCCAGTACACAAAACCATTAAAATAAACAACCAATAATGATATTAATTATTGATGTAAAAGCAGTACTCATTAAAAAAGAAACCAATTACAGAGAACATTGACCTCAAAACGCCTACTGGAATAGTACACCTTTCAGTGAAAGCAAGTAGTAGTGAAGTCTCTAGAAAGACTTTTCCAAATCCTTGGTGCCACAACCAAAAAGGCACTGGGTCTTGAGATAATGTGGTCCAAGACTATTTAGAGCTTCAACAATGTCATTCTCTATATATCTACCCAGAGTTCTGTGTTTCTGTTTTAATTTCTTCTTACTCAATTTTCCACATAGACAGAGATAACTGCTTTTACTGAGATAGGAAAATCCATGCAGAATAGATTAGTGGCAATTACCATGGCAGATAAATAGGACCTGCATGCTGGGAAGTGGCATGAATGGGTGCAAACAAGAAGGGGCAGGGGTTGTCAGTGCTGTGTCCTGATTGTGAGCTTCCTGGAGATATTGGGTTGGTTACCCACTATTGGTGTAATGTTTTGGTTAGATCCAGCAAAGCAATTAAATACCCTTCCAATCTATGAGTCCATGCATAAGTCCAGCTAAGGCAGACCCCCCCCCCCATTTTCAAACCCGTCAATTTATAAGCTCTTATGGAATCAAATAAAAATTATGGGGTAATCATGGTTGGGGAAGAAACACCACTGACTTCTTGGTGCTTGGCATTCTGAAGATGAACCAAACAGTATCCTCGCCTCCTGCAAATCCCTGGAAAATAAATTTAAAACAGGTTCTCCTATGAGATCCAGTTACTCTGGCAGCATCACTGTGAAATGCTGGAAATAACTGGCTTCTGTCTCCCAAACTGCTCATCAGGTTAATCGAAGCAGGTTTTCACATTCTCCAAACAGATTTATTACTTGGCTTGGCTAGCTGACAAGCTGGACTCCATGCTCGCTCGCTAATGTTTTACCAAATTGAAAAAATAATACCCCTCCCAATTGCTTCGTTAGGGCATAAGGGTTGCAGACAAATCAGATAAATTTCAGGGAAGAACATTGCAGGGGCTTGGGAGAGAGATGGAACCTCATGTTATCTGAAAACAATAAAAAGCCTGGAACTACTATTGGAGATTAATTTATTATAACAATAAAAGCTAAATGCCAAGAGATGGGTGATATTCAATAAGTCTGAAGTGGAGAGGAGGAAAATTGAGGCAAAAGGGATGAGAGAGAGCTGACGCCGCCACTGCTTTTGCTTGTTAAGAAGGCGCTTTGGAGAAAAGATTGTTTCTGCCTTAGGAACAGTTATTCCATCTCTGTGACATTTCAAACCAACCCTGCAACATTGATCTAAAACAATTGTTCCCCATGGGAAAATGTGCTTTCTTTTCCAGAGGTGTGTAGTGGTTCTGTGTGTGGGCCAAGTAATGTCATGGAGTGGTGGGAGGCACCGGCAGGTGAACCCCCAAGGGAAGAAGGCTCAGAGCCAGGGCCGTCAAAGGGAGAAGAGGTAGGAGACAGTGAGAAGAAGGTGTCAGAAACTGCAGAGGTAACAGGGCTTAGTGAGCAGGAAGAAGCTGTGGCAGAGAGCAGTCCAGACTCAGAGGCAGAAGTGGAGGCTGGAGAGCAGGTGGCCCAAGAGGAAGGCTACTGAAGAAACTAGGGGTTCACTCCCTCCTGCTGTGACCAACTTCCCTCCACCCTGGTCGCCCAGAACCTACAAAGGTATAAAGAGAGTGGAGTAGAGACAGACAAGTTGAAGGAGCCTCAGATTGCTTGGGAAGGAACTGGGGGAGGAGGAGACAGCTGTGGGAAGGTTCTCACAACTGCCTCATTGGTGCAAGATCTCCAGGAAAGAGTGGGTGCATGAATAAAGAGTTAACTTCACTGACACCTTGTGAGTTATTGCTGACCTGCTCCCAACCCCCACCCTGACAAGTAATGAAGTGAAGCAGGGTGAACAGAGGTGTTTTTCTTTCTCCCCAAGTTGAAGTACAATGTTAATGTAGTCCCCTTGGATCACCCCCCCCCCCGCCCAAGCATTGTGTTGCTTTGTTACTCTATTGTTTCTGCTATTTTCTGAATGTTATAGCTCTATGTTTTCCTACACTTCTATGATTCTTTGGGTCCATGGGCTATACAAAAAGTGAGGCCGTCCAAAATTTTGCCTCAGAAATTGGCAGCGATGCTCAGGAAGGCAAGCAAGTAACACTATCCTACCTGTGCTGCTCCACTGGCCACTAATGGCCTAAAGCTCTTCTGAACTCCACAGGCAGCATTCTGGATAGCCTCACATTGTAAAGACTTTTGGAGGTCTGTAAGACTCATACTTGGGACGCGGGTGGCGCTGTGTGTAAAAGCCTCAGCGCCTAGGGCTTGCCGATTGAAAGGTCGGCGGTTCGAATCTCCGCGGCGGGGTGCGCTCCCGTTGCTCGGTCCCAGCGCCTGCCAACCTAGCAGTTCAAAAGCACCTCCGGGTGCAAGTAGATAAATAGGGACCGCTTACTAGTGGGAAGGTAAATGGCGTTTTCGTGTGCGGCTCGCCAGAGCAGCGATGTCAGGCTGGCCACGTGACCCGGAAGTGTCTTCGGACAGCGCTGGCCCCCAGCCTCTTGAGTGAGATGGGCGCACAACCCTAAAGTCTGTCAAGACTGGCCCGTACGGGCAGGGGTACCTTTAACTTTAAGACTCATAGGATGATACAAAGAGGCAGTGGAAGGGCTGGTGTTTATAATGTACAAGCAAGAATATATACCACTTGGTCACCTTAATCCACTCAAAACGGGCTCCTTTGCCTGCAAATTCCATCCACTTTGCCCCAAAGGTGCAAAAGCTATAGCCTTTTTAAAGAAGATCTCCAGGGAACATGGAGCTCCAGTTTTATTCAGAATGCCTCAGAACCTGAATTACAGATTGAAGTGTAAAGAACATGAGAGAAAGAGAGAGAGAGAGAGAGATAGAGCTATCCAAGGCAAATCTTGTGAGTTGTGCACACCCTTTTTCTTCTTCTTCAGTATTGCTCCCACACCCCAGAATGAGAATGCTGAACAAGCTTTGGGGTAAAAGGGTCACCATGAGAATAGGATGCTGGGCTAGATGGGCCACTGATGTGATCCAGGAGGGCTCTTCTTATGTTCTTAGTTCTCCTTTGAGCATGGCCTGGCACATCACAGTGTTTCTACATGTAAATAGTGCTGGTGGGACTCGTGCTACTTTCTTTTTTTCAATTGATGAAAACTTTTTTAATCTGATTGTTTGGCTTCTTTTGAAGCCTTGGCTGAAAACATAGGACTGGGATTTGTTGTTTACCATTTTAAATTAAGCCAAGCAATAGAAATTGCAAAAGCTAAAGTAATTTTACATATATACACTGAACAGTGACACATTTTTGCTTTATCAGTATCGTGGGATTCTTTAAAGGGACTGCTTCACCAAACAGGAATATTTTGCTTGCATTTGCAAAACAATATGAAAGCCGTTCTGCCCTCAGTGTTTAACTACAAGCTTTGCCCTTCTGCCATGTCGATATTGACTCATTTCCATCTAAGAGGCTGGAAATGATTGGGAAACTTTTTGCTGCCTCTGGTTACTAATGATAAGGCAACAAAGGATGAATTTGCTGACTCACAGAAGGGCATATGCAAGTAGGGAGGTTGGAGATGAAATGGAAGAAAATCTGATTTTGCATATGCTTCTTGCAGCTTAGCTATGGGATACAACAGCTTTGCACCATTATTACACAGCAATGCTATCACTGATTATGGAATGCAGTATTTTTAAAGCGTATTTCTTCTGTGAAGGACATTTGCCCTTAAAAAGTAGGAACTCTTTTCTCCAATAGGTAGGAAGTAACAATTCTGACCCCTCTAGGATCTCAGGTATAAATCTCTTTGATATATATATTTTTTACCTCCATAATGAGTCAGGGCAATGTGAGCCAGGGTTTGATAAGTCTTCACCTTAAAACCTATTTTCTTTTCTGGAACCTACTGCTGGTACATTTCTCTGGTAAGAAAGAAGGAATGAAGTCTATCCCAACCACAGCCCTCTCATCACTGAATATTCAAGCCTACATCCTTCTCCCACACATCAGACACCTGGGCAGGGCACCTCAAGTATTCTTATTATTCTCTTATAAAATTGCATTAAATGTTCTAAGCACTCCACATATATTAAAAGACAGACCCTGCTCACAGGCTTGCAATCTAACAGATAGACAGAAAAGGGAAACTGAATCAGTGGGGGAAGGAGGAAAGCAACCATTGTCTCAGTGGCTCTTTCGCAGGCTGTTTTGCAGGCTGAGGGCTGAGTTGGTCTTCCCTCTTGCCATGGTGTTCTTCCTGAGAGGCAATAGGTCCAGCTTCCTAGTGACCCTGGGTCCCCTGGCTAGTGACAGTAGTAGCCCAAGGTGTGCTTGCCTTCAAATGATAAGCCTCACACTTAAGTGAAACAAGTGGTTGGATTTTTATTTCCATTTTTAGTGAAAGCATGGGAAGTCACAGCAAAATTGCAGAAATGCCTTTTGCATCTTACTGGACAATATATGCTTCTTGCTCTTGCAGGACAGGAGAGAAGAAAACATCAGCAAACCTTCCCTTGTACTGTATTGATTGTTGCCCTTATGCATGTAGTTAACTGAAACCTAAGGAAGTACCATATTTTTCGCTCTATAAGACACTTTTTCCCTCCTAAAAAGTAAGGGGATATGTGTGTGCATCTTATGGAGCGAATGCAGGCTGTGCAGCTATCCCAGAAGCCAGAACAGCAAGAGGGATCGTTGCTTTTGCTGCGCAGCGATCCCTCTTGCTGTTCTGGCGTCTGGGATTCAAAATTTTTTTTTTCTTGTTTTCCTCCTCCAAAAACTAGGTGCATCTTATGGTCTTATAGAGCAAAAAATATGGTAGATTTATTTAGGAAGGGTTTCTCAATTAGTTCTCTGTATGGAAGTGAGAGCTGGACCATTTGAATTATGGTGCTGGAGGAGACTCTTGAGAATCCCATGGACTGCAAGAAGATCAAACCTATCCATTCTTAAGGAAACCAGCCTTGAGTGCTCACAGGAAGGACAGATCCTGAAGCTGAGACTCCAATACTTTGGCCACCTCATGAGCAGAGAAGACTCCCTGGAAAAGACCCTGATGTTGGGAAAGATGGAGGGCACAAGGAGAAGGGCAGAGGGTGAGATGGTTGGACAGTGTTCTCGAAGCTACCAGCATGAGTTTGACCAAACTATGGGAGGCAGTGGAAGACAGAAGTGCCTGGCGTGTTCTGGTCCATGGGGTCACGAAGAGTTGGACACGACTAAACGACTAAACAACAACAATACCACATCCCCACAACAAAAGACAAAGGGCATTTTCACTGCAACAGGCACGGTCCTATTGGTGGGTGCCTCCTGCTGGTCCCATTCCCCCTGGGAAAGATGCTGTGGTTCTACAATTGTTGTTACAGGGGACCACCAGTGGGGGCTGCCAATTCCCCCTGCCAGCATTGCCCCTGGAATGACACAATGTTATAGAGCAACATTGCTCCAAGGGACACTGGGGGTGGGAAGTAATGGCCAATGGCTGAGAGGGTCTTCTTAAAAAGTTGCATTCATAGTAAATTAAGCTTTTAAAAGAAACAAAAAGCAGGATGAAATCACCACTATGCCACTAACAGGTAAGTCCTGAAAGCAATCCCAGATATTTACAATCCCAATTATTATTATTTTGGCAAGAGGTTACAGAGGTGGAGTGGCACTTTCACCAACCCCAGTATTTGAGCTGAATTTCCTCACTGCAAAACGTTTACAACCTGTCACTTGCAAATGCTGTAACAGCAGTCTTAAAAAGCCAACGAGAGTCATTTTAAAATCAGTTGTTCATTTCAGTCGATGTAGCTTACACAATTTACAAACAGAATTGTAAACAGCAGTTTAACCGTCACAAGTGACAGTGGCCCAAAAAACCTAAAACCCTACAACACAACATGTGGTAGCTGCTAGACAGCCAAAGCTCTGGATTGTATGTACTGTATGTATATTTTCCTTGCCTATCATCCTTGCCCAGTAGAGGGTGCAGTAAAACACTCAGATATGAGCTCTTCCAAGGTCTGCCCCCCCCCCCCACCATCCAGAGATCTTGGTATTGACTCCGCTGCATGTTTTGTCACTCTGAATTGATAGCACTTGTGTCTCTTGCCAGGGAGGGGTGGAAACAACTTCCCTCTTCCCCAGCACAAGTGCCAAGGTGCATTTTGTCAACATCAATTCCGCATTCAGGCCGGCATCATTAGGGACAGAGCAAGTGCTGCTTAAACTCTGCATCGGTGATTAAAGCAGCATAGAGGGACATACTTAATGCTGTCAAGATTGTGAATGGATAGTGGAATAAGGGGCTCTTGCCAGCCAGGGGTAATTAGCATGTTGCTATCTCAAACGAGAGAGCTGCGCTGTATAATTCAGAAGTGCCACCAAGCAGGCTGCATTATTTATCGCATCCATCTTCTTCCATACAGACAAAATAATAATAATAAAAACCCACCTTTTAAAGGACATCATGATGCATGTTAAATGGGGAAATAGATGGCTGCAGGTCCCTCACCTGCACATTGCCCAGGGCAGGGAAAGAATAGCCATCCTAACACAGTTGTTGATTCAAAGGAAAGCTCATAGCATCTCTACCTCCTCTCTCCCTCCCCTCCCTTTCCCTTCCTCCTCTTCTCTTCATATGCCAGCACCCACTCTGTCACCTTCTCTGTTTTTGCAGTGGCCCAAAGCTTATTCTGCAAAACCTGGGCTCTTCTACGGCAGGGGTGAGGAATGCTGTTGCCATCCAGATGTCATTGGGCTCCAACTCCTAGGGTATACCATTAAAGGAATGGGGGGGAGTTACATGCCCTTATGCCCAGCCAGGGGCCAGGGCCAATGGCACTCTCCCAGATGCCAATCCCTGAGGGAGTCACCCTATTTGATGTACGTCCTAAAAACCTCTGCACATGGATTGACCTTTGGCTTCACTTCTGGCATGCGGGCCAGAAGCATTCTATGCCCAAGCCAAACCCCTTACATCTGTATTCAATAAAGTTGTGGCCTGTTTCGACCTAAATCAGTCTACATTGTCCTTCAGTTTTCTTGGGGGTTGGGGACAGAGGTGCACGATCCCTGGGCCTGTAATTCCCATCAGCCCCAGCCAGCATGGCAAACGGTTAAGGGTGATGGGAGCTGGAGACACAAGATCGTTCCACACATTCTATGGAAATAATTTATCCTAACATTTTCTATGTATACCTTCTGAGTGGTGTGTGTGCCCACACCACGGCTGCATCTCTCAGCGTGAGGGGGCAGTTTAAAAAAGCTTAGTTTGTGGATGATTAAGCAGTATATAAATTTTGTTAAATAAATAAGCATTGTCATGATTTGTGCTCAGCACATTTTCTCACCCGCTTTGGCCTTACAATAGGCTAGAGAGGGAGAAACTGACCCAAGGACACCAAAAAACCTTCATTTCTGGATCCTTGCTGTTTGAGGATGCCAGGTGCTGACCTCAGCCCTATTTGTAGCTGGGGTAGGGACCCTCAGTTTCCCCAGTTTGCATCCAACACATTTTCTGCCATCCCACACTGGCCTGGACGATTATGGCATGATCTGTCAAGTCCCACAGGGGTGCCAGATTCGACCATTCCTTTTGCTGCAGGATCCCTGCCCATGTGGAAACAATTTCCAGCAGCAATCACACCACTGTGGGAATGTTATGTTTGAATTAGGCCTTTGCGGCCCTGGCGCAGCTGTTGGTACAAAGAAAGTATAATAGTGTCGTCCCCCCCTTTGCTCTCTCTGGGAAGACTCACCTGCTGCCGCTCCTCCTTTGTCCCCCACTCCCTGCTTTGACTTGCCTGGAGGTGGCTTGTCTTACTGCTCTGGTTAAATGTATTTATTTTTTTTAAAAAAATAACTACTCATTTAATGTGGGTGTGCCACATGTGATTTGAAGGATGCATGCCTGCACATAGCGTTTTGCTGCTTTTAAAATACGCAGCAGTGGTATTTTGGAAAACACCAAATAACGCATTCCCTTCAGAACGGATCGTTTGGCTGTTGTGTGTATTCAGGAAAGCATATGTCTTTGTTTACATACCAAGTCAGACCCCTGGTCCATCAAGCTCAGCATTGTCTACAGTGATTGGCAGAAGCACAGCAGGGTTTCAGACTGGGAATACTCCTACTCCTACCTTCATATGCTGGGGATTAAACCTTCTGCATGGACAGGTCAAGCTTATACAGTGGTACCTCGGGTTGCAGACGCTTCAGGTTACAGGCACTTCAGGTTACAGACACTTCAGGTTACAGACTCCGCTAACCCAGAAATAGTACCTCGGGTTAAGAACTTTGCTTCAGGATGAGAACAGAAATCGTGCTACGGCGGCACGGTGGCAGCAGGAGGCCCCATAAGCTAAAGTGGTGCTTCAGGTTAAGAACAGTTTCAGGTTAAGAACGGACCTCCGGAACAAATTAAGTACTTAACACGAGGTACCACTGCAATCAGAGGGAATTATTTTACCTACAGTGCAAATCTGTTTTAGTCCCACCTCCAGCCCCAGCAATCTTTTCCACTATGGGTGGAATTCTTGAATAGGGCATGTGATACTATCTGCACCCATTTCCACTGAGGAAAAAGCAGCTCAGTATACTGTATATGCCATAGCCTCTCTCTTCTGTGCACTAAAGTCAATAAAAAGATGAAAGAAATAAGAACCTCTGTCTGTGGACATAGCATATGAAACACGTCCATAATCCTGTGGCTTCTTATTTAGGATTTGAGTCACATGCTCAGCTAATGATGCAGTTGAACCAATCTCTCAGCAATGTTTGGTCCAGAGGCTTCAAAGCAAGGAATTGGTCAATATTACCATTCCTTGATACAAGCTTCTTTAATGGTAGGAAAGAAGAGGAAGAGGCCTGTACTACCTTTAAGACTGTGGGTGGAATTCAATGTTGCACTATTTTGAATGTCCCATCAACACAAGCACTGCAGCTTGCCAGATGGAATGACCCCACATCTTCTCCCTCACATTCTGTCCTGGTGGTTCTCCTGACTTTCATAGAGCCAATTTCTGGGGTACGGAGAAAGGATGGGGAGTGGGGAAGCACATTGCATCAGCTTGTGTGGATTGCACTTGTTAGGTGAATCCTGCCCTGTGGGTTGTATTCAACTAAGTCCTAAATGGAATCTACACACACACACTGCTGTGAAAATGCCTTTTTAAAAAAATGTTTTGAAAAATACATTGAATTTTACATAGCTCACTGTCACCATCTAGTGTCACATTTGTATATTGCGCTTTTACAACACATTTAAAACGCCTTATTTGCAGCTGTATGGCTGAGTCCCTACTCAGAGTAGACCCATTGAAATTAATAAACCAAATTTAGTCATGTCAATTAACTTCCATGGGTTTAATCTGAGTTAGGCTAGCATCAAATGCCACCCTAACAAATGTTTAAACTAACAGATCTGCTAGCTTTTAAGAGTCCTTCATTGAAATTGCATTCTCCAGCACTGAAGACAAGCAATAAACAAGCCAGGTAGAAGAGATACACAAGGTAGACATTTCAGGGCTGCTTATAGCGTGACTTCTTTTCCTTCCCTATGGGATCATTCTCTTGTCAATCTGTATGCATTTTTGCAGACTGTGCAGCAAGGAGTTCATGGAGTTTTCTGCAGTGGCAAGAAATGAGGATGTGAAAGGGAGTAAAGGCATCATTCACAATATTCTGGGAATTTAGCTGGTTCCCTTTTTCAAATGCTCTTATATCCCTTCTGTTTAGCTGTGCTCTGTTCAGGAGTGTTAAATAATCATCTCATGGATGGACTCCACCTGCTGCCCAGCTCACTCTCCAATGCACCCTGCCAGCAACCAGCTGCCCTACTTCATACCAGAGACCTCAGGGCAAGGTTATATCCTTTATTACTGCACCAGATGAGTCCCAGCCAGTGTTGTCCTCCTTCTCTCTCTGCTTGTCAAAAGGGAGCAAAACTAAACCTGCCATTAAAGTGGCCATTTCTGCATTTCTATCAAACTTCAGCTACAGCTACCATTTCATCAGCGATGAACTTTGGGGTAGGGTGGGGAATGGAGGGGAGGGAGACTAGTCAATAGATTCACTTTATTGTTGGAGGCAGAGGGGTGGAGAGAGCCACGATCCCGATGATGTCATTTATTCCTGTTTAAAAATAGAACTAACCTTTATACCCGTCATTGTTCATTCCATTTCTGCTGAAACAAGGGCACTGTTGTTGGTTCTCTTAGAACACGCCTTACAAATCTCCACACTCACTACAGGCAAGTTTTAAAGCACTGATATATTCAACCCCTTTTCCCTACCTGAAAATGTAAAGAGAAAACAGCTGTTCATGCTCTTGTTGTTGTTATAGTTAATTCACAGTTAATTTATCAATCACCTTCTAAAGCACCGTATGAAGGTGATTTATATGTAAAATAGTTAAAAACAGTTAAAACCAACCCCACCCCATACATTTAAAACAAGGCTAAAATCCCAAAGACTGGACACTCATTAAATTGATAAAGTTTGAGATTATGCCGGTTATACTCCTGCGTCAGGGGGGCGGCAATTGGGGCCCCTTTCTTCTGGGTCAGTCATGCATCAACATTGACATTTTGGACACAGAACACAGGAAGTTCTCTTATACTAAATCAGACCATTGGTCCATTGACCTCAGTATTCTCAACACTGACTGGCAGTGGCTCTCTAGGGTTTCAGGAGGAGGTGCCTCCCAACCCTACCTAGAGATGCCAGTGATGATGCCGCTGTGGTCTAAGCCACTGAGCCTCTTGGGCTTGCTGATCAGAAACTTGGTGGTTCGAATCCCTGAGATGGGGTGAGCTCCTGTTGCTCTGTCCCAGCTCTTGCCAACCTAGCAGCTGGAAAGCACACCAGTGCAAGTAGATAAATAGGTACTGCTGCAGTGGGAAGGTAAATGGCATTTCTGTGTGCTCTGGTTTCCGTCATGGTGTTCCGTTGCGCCAGAAGTGGTCTAGTCATGCTGACCACATGTCATGCTATCTGTCTGTGGACAAATACCGCCTCCATTGGCCTGAAAACGAGATGAGCGCCGCAACACCATAGTCACCTTTGACTGGACTTAACCGTCCAGGGGTCCTTTAACTTTTACCTAAACCTGAGAAATTTACTACTGAAGTATGACCCCTTCCTTCCTTCCTTCCTTCCTTCCTTCCTTCCTTCCTTCCTTCCTTCCTTCCTTCCTGAACAATGGATAGTTCAGAGAGGAGTTTGTGCTTTGCCAAACAACACCTTCCTCTTCCTCCTTAAGGAGCCACTATTAACACTCTGAGACCACGGATTCCCACCAGATATTCACGAACAGCCTGGCCATTAACTCGCTGCAGGAACAGGGCGCCTCGGTCCTTGCAGCCTTCTGTTACAGATTCAAACATAAAGGCCAGCTATGGGAGCTGATGGTCCCGGGCATACAATGGCCATGAGAAATTTGCTTGGGACAGGATTACAGGCATGAGACCTGGATCATAGCGAGATAGTTCCATCCTTTTCCATGCGACATGTGATTAATCATGGACAGCTTGGAGTTCCTGAGCTTGCTAGAAATGTACTGCCTGGCTTGTTTCACTAACGATCTCTTAGCACACAGAACAAGATCAGAGAATCTCTGCTTCCTGGGCAGTGTAGCGAGTCTAAGGGATTGGGGGGGGGGGGGACAACAATCCCACAACTCCCTTTCCCCTCCTTTCAGGGAAATTTGTGCTGCTTCAGATGTTGTCAGACCCCATTAAACAACCTAATTAATCCAAGCTTTAGATGTCAGGGCAACTGACACATCTCTCTCTCTCTCTCTCTCTCTCTCTTTCTCCCTCTCTTCAATCCTCTTGTTTTGCACCAGCCAAAGGTTGTTTCAGCTGTGATCAAGGGACTGCCTGTGGTCAGACCCTCATCCTCCCTAACCCAGACCTCTGGGAATAAAATCACACCTCTGGGGCATTTGTCAAATTTACCACATTTACACAGAAGTTGATGTATAATGCAGTCCTTCTAGGTCATTGCCACCTGCACAGTATTAAACAATGTCCCCAAACAGAAGCCACTTACCACTTAGAGTCTTATGTTAAGCTGGTAGCCATCATTACACCCTGTGGGAGCACATTCCATAGATTGAGAAGAATGGCATGAACAAGTACTCCCTTTTGTCTGTCCTGACCCTCCCACATATTCAGCCTCATTGGATGAAGAATTTTGACAGAGGTTTCTTCTTGTCCACTTTCTCCACACCAGGTGTGTCGCCTTTAGGCAGAGGTGCAGCTCAGATATTACAAATACACAACAGTGGCGAGGATGCAATGAAGCAAGAAGCCTGCACTAAGAATCCTGGCACCCTCTGATTTTCTTTTGCCTTTTGAAACTCAGGCTGAATTTGTACACAGACAGCTGTGCACACATTCAAGCTTAAAAATAGCATGAAGGGGGCTAGGCTGGCACACAAACGCCTGCATAAATTTATTCACAAATAAGTGCGGCAGTGCGCCAATTGAAAGGAGGAGAACAATAGACACCCACTGCAATGTCTATCCAAACATCACAAGAGTCATTACACATCAGCAGTGACTCTTACTGAATTACTCACTTTCCCAGGACAAAACCTGGGGCCCTAATGCAGGGACAAGATGACTCAGAGCGCAGGATAGCGCCAGCTGTTTGTGGTCTGTTCTGGGCTCTATCTTGTAAAAGCCAACTGATTCAAAGCAAACACACACTTAAGGATGTGAGTTCAGGACTGGATAAGAAAACACCCAACTCATTAATCTTTTGTCAAGTTCTGGTTCTTATAAATCTGCATTGGAGGCTCTGCCTGGCCAGTGCATGAAGCTGTGGGTTAAACCATAGAGCCTAGGACTTGCTGATCAGAAGGTCAGCAGTTTGAATCCCCGTGACAGGGTGAGCTCCCATTGCTCGGTCCAAGCTCCTGCCAACCTAGCAGTTTGGAAATCACATCAAAGTGCAAGTAGATAAATAGGCGGGAAGGTAAACGGCGTTTCCGTGCGCTGCTCTGGTTTGCCAGAAATGGCTTAGTCATACTGGCCACATGACCCGGAAGCTGTACGCCAGCTCCCTCGGCCAATAAAGGGAGATGAGCGCCGCAACCCCAGAGTCGGTCCCGACTGGACCTAATGGTCAGGGGTCTCTTTACCTTTACCTTTAAAGCTTTGCATGTTGAGCATATCAGAGCCTGTACACACCTTTAAGAGGCAGGTGCAAGAATATAGAACACTGACTTTATAGTTAGTTAGACCCTTAGTATAGGGCTTATCCACACAGCTTTCCTCCACTCTTTGCAGGCTTGGTCTGTGTTTTAAAGTTCCATATCTGGGCACTCTTCCCCCCACCCCCCTGTGAAAACCCACTGTTTCAAGCTGAATTGGAGCAAATAGCAATCCAAGGAAGACTCAAATTGCTGTTTGTTGCATTTAAGCTTTAAAGAATGTGTTTCTGTGGGGAAAGCTTTGGGGCAAAAAGAGAGAGAGAGAGAGCACTTGGCCATGGAGCTTTAAAGTGTGGACCTGTGTCTGGAAAGACTGGAGAAGTGTGGATAAGCCCTAGCCTGTGATTTCTTTAATTTCTTTAATTTCCTGCACTGACAATCCTCCTTTCTTCTATCATGGAACCCAAGGAGCCAACCTTGTGATTCCCAGGCAGTCTCCCATCCAGACACCAATTAGACCCAGGCCTGCTTCACTTTGGCAAGGTGGTATTCTGCCCTTCCTTTAGGATTCTCCCCCTAAAGTTGTTTTGTACTTCTGCAAACTGTGAGGCTCCCCACAAGCATGTAGATGCTTCCCTCTTGTGCATCAGTGATGCTGTTTTGGCTACAGACGCAATAACACTTGACACTCTATTTCTGAACATCAGAAATAGAGGGAAACATGCATTTGGGCTTGGATTCTAATTTTCCCTTCTGCAAACAAAATGGAGGCCACATTCATGGAGTGAGGCTTTTCTGCCACTTATTTACCTGTGCAGCCCCCTTTCTCCCCCATCCTTCTCCTAGGCATTTGGGGGGGGGGGTGAGTCCCTTGAGGTTGCTGTAAGACTTGCTGTGAGGGGCTGCAGATGGAGGAGAGAGCTAGGAAAAATTCCTGACCCTCTTATGGGAACAGAGGTACATCACAGGATCTTACCTATAATCTTCATATTTAATCAATGTCTTAGATAACCACCCAACAATGCCTGCGATATCTTTCCAGGGTCACCAAGCAGGGGGAGTCTGTCTGCTTAAGATTTTCCTAGACCCCCTTTTATCAATGATTTCTAGGTAGTTTACAAAACCTGCGCACAACCAGTTGTCTCTGATTAAATTCCCCACTGACTTTGTACACGAATGGAGGTAAAGGAAGAGTTGTGAAATATTTTTGTCAATGTGTTTTCTCCTAGGGTTAATTATCACCTCCTTCCCAGGTGTGCAGAGTACATTCTTGGCTTTTGCTTCCATTATGTAGTGGTCTCAAGCCCACTTCGGCCCCCTCACCCTCCCAAATTACCTTAGCAATGCATGAGCACGTGGGTTAAAAAACAGACAGGCGAAAGGGGTAGATTAATGGGCTGGCCTTTAACCTTAAACCCATTGAAACCCACGAGGGAAATGTATTTCTCCATCAGCGCAAACCAAAAAACACAGGCAAAAATAATTTGGTACTAAAGACAATTCTGACAGGCAACCTAATTTGTCCCCCAGGGCTACGAGAAGTAACTGGCCAGCTAATGCCCCATGTCAGCTAACCCACGAGCAACAGAGTATGGGGCCAGTGTGTTAATCAGAGCAGGAGCCCTGCAAACATAGAGCCATTACAGAAATGAACATACAGGGGAATCAGTAATCGGAACATGATGGCCGAGGAGCAAAGCAACACAGTGAGGAGAATCAAAAGCATCTGTCAGATCTCTCTGACTCCCAGCATATAGGGACTTCAGAATTACCCTGCTGGATCTAACAAAGACCAGTGATCTTGGTTCCAATGGTGGCTGATCAGATGTCTCCTGGTGGTTTGAAGCCCAGTAGAATGTCAATGGTAGAAAGTGAGAAGCTGCCTTATACCACTAGTCGAATATAGCCCAGTGTTGTCCACATTGGCTAGAAGCAACTCCCCAGTGGTTCTGCTGAGCCATACCTGGAGATGTCAAGGGTTGAATCTGGGACTTCCTACATTCAAAGCATGGACTACCACTGAGTCACAGCCCTTCCGTATGCTTGTCACCTGCTCCTTGTATCCAGGTGTATTGGATAGGTGTGTGATGGTTCTGTTTAGCTCTCATGGCTAATAGCCATTGCGGTTCCGTTGCAGAATTTATTGATGCACAAACCTCTCTCTGTTATACAAAGTCAGTGGATAACCCCAAGGGATTCAGTGGGGAAGTTTTAGTCCAAATGAGATTGAGCCCTATTTCAGATCTAAACGCAATGTAAAATGTACATGTGCTTTCACAAGTCCAGCACTTTCAGCTAAGGAACATGCTCAGAGAGCCAGTGTGGTGTAGTGGTTAAGAGCGGTAGTCTCGTAATCTGGGGAACCGGGTTCGCGTCTCCGCTCCTCCACATGCAGCTGCTGGGTGACCTTGGGCCAGTCATGCTTCTTTGAAGTCTCTCAGCCCCACTCACCTCACAGAGTGTTTGTTGTGGGGGAGGAAGGGAAAGGAGAATGTTAGCCGCTTTGAGACTCCTTAAAGGGAGTGAAAGGCGGGATATCAAATCCAAACTCTTCTTCTTCTTCTTCTTCAGTTAAGGAAGTCATATGACAAAGACTCTCCCCTAGCTCATCAAAAACCTCTGGTGTGTATATTTATAGCACAATCCTAGGCATATCTATTCAGAAGTAAGTCATGCTAAGTTACTCCAAGGTAAATGAATTTAGCAGTGCAGTCTTAATAGCTTAATTTTTCAGCATAGGTCATCATTCCACTGACACTCATATCCTAAAGGTATTTTGAGTGAAATGGCACCCACAGTGGCTTGTACCAACATAGCTAGACCAACAGAAATTCCAGTGGGAAACTGGTGAATTAACATGTATTAAGAAATTCAGTTCTGTCACCTGTGGCCTGAATTGAGGCAATGAGGTTATCCCAGTACAGGTGTGAAATCCCAAAGTAAAAATGCTCCAACTCTTTAAAGCTATTTCCTTCCAGCAGAAGGAGTAGACACATCAACAGAGGCACTACCATCTTAATTGCAATTAAATTGTGCATGCATGAGCACTCCAAATGAGCACCATTCCAAATGTGCAATGGCCCATTTGTGCTTTTACAGGAATACTGATGAACAGTTTGTTCCAGTGGTTTACGGAGAGACTGCAGCTTGATAATTCAAGTTCAAAAAAGAGCAAGATGTCTCCAAAACTCATGCTAGAAGAGGCAATGCTGCTGTGATTTCTGGGAGAAAAAGCTTATTGGGATCATCCTAGACAGCTTTACTACAGCTAAATTGATTTTCTGGTGGTATGCACTGGTGATGGTGGGATTTCTGTGCATCTGGACGGGACACTCTTTGGAATGAGGAGGACAAGGTGATGTGGGGCACAAGTTACACTGAAACAGCTTCTTCCAGTGCCTGTCTTGGACTAGAGTCAACTTTGATAGGGAGGGAAAAGCAGAAGGAGCCATGGCTCAGCGAGCCGTCCTGTCCCCTCTGCAAATATTTATGCTCTAAGCTTTCCCACTTAAAAGCCTAATTGGAGTGTAGTGGAGCTCAGTACACTTGAAGGTAGCCTAATGGAGACATTGCAGTGCTATTAGCACAGATGGTTGTCATATGTATGCAAATGAGGAGCAAATTGAATTTGGTGTCCCCTCTCGCCAGCTGTCCTATCAGCGCCAGCTTCTGCAGTAGTGGAGAGGCACAGCCTTCGTGCCGCTAATCCTTCAGTGCGGATTCATTACCACTGGCGCATTAATCATTGCCGCTTTGCCTGGTACAAAGGAAGGGGCTCTTTCTTTCATCATGTGCATTCATGTTGGCCGAGGTGTCCCAGCTCTGGAAAGGAAGGGCACGAGGCTTCATTAGCTAAAGAGAGCAGGAGAGGACTGGGCAACACAGTTCTTCTTGCACGTCTGGTGTGTCAGTTCAAAAGGAGAGGAAGGATTGTGCAAGCCACCTGTCCATTTGCTGGAGGGGCAAATGTTTGGCTCCCAATTCCTCTTTGGGACACATACATTGCAGCCAGGCATGTTCCCAGTCCTTTGGTGGCACTGTCCCTTTAAAAATTACTATTATTTCAATGCAGCTCGACAAAACACCAGACATCAAAACCCCTGTACAGGGTGAATTGGAATTCCAGCCCCCTCCATCCCCATTAGTGTCCTATGCAAACTCCTATTGACTTTAATGAGAACAAGACCAATGTCTTGTTGTAAACAACTTGAGTTAATATATCCTCATTACTAAAAGTTGCAAGGGGAAAAACACACACACTATTTATGGTAGTATCTATCATTTAGCCTCAGGCAACTAATTCAGCAACATGCAATATGGCAGCCAAATTCCAATATCAGGACTAATTCTCCTTTTATTTTACTTTTAACCACACATGTCTATGAAAGTACAAAATTCATGTCAGGTGTAGAGGGCACACACACACACACATTTTGAGAGTCTTCCCATTTAAACCAGATGCAAGTGGTGTTTGTGAGATTTGTATTTTAAAGCAGATGTGCCTGCATATTTTACATCTAAAATTCAGGCTGCATACAGTTTATATTCATGCAGTTTATATATTATTATTATTATTATGCATAGAAATTAAATAAATGAAATTGGCCTGCAGTGGGATTTATGTTACAGCTTCTTCCGAAAATACATTTCCCTAGCTGTATTTTAAGGATGATTGCAATAAATTGACTGATAATGGTTATTCACGTTGATAATGTTATAAGGGCATGGAGAAGACCAGGGATGGGTGAATTCATCAGTCCTCGTTTCTCCTTTTCCAGACGTAAGTTCAGTTCTCTGCATTTTCACATCATTTTTTTTTAAAAAAAGAATTTTAAAAGTCCGTATGAAAATTCATCAGTATGTTGGTGCACGTTTCTATTATTCTTATTAATTACTTGTCCCAGGGTGGGTTACAGCAATTTAACATTCAGTATTAAAAACAGTTGAACAAATTGCAGCCATAGGAATAGGACTTGCCCCTAATATACACATTTTTGCAAAGCAATTTCCACATATGTAACATATGATATTATTGCTAGTGTACACATTTTAATGCACACACGGCCCTAGTATATGCATTTTTGTATACATTTCCTGGTTGCAGAACTGCACTGTGAATTTTTGGAGAAATGTGGATTTGGAAGGACAGCCTTGTTACAGGAAAGTGTGAAATTCGTTGCTTTGCCCTTAATGCAAACTGAACTGAATTTCTTCCCCCTCCTCATATATGTTATATGATCTAGTTACATGATCTGGCTTTGCTAGATCCAGCTCCCAAACCTACATTTCACCTTTCTGAGATTGTGAAGATAGCATCTTTCTTTGCCATGTTTTAGAAACACTTATAGGAAAGCTGGCTTAAAATTAAAGCCAGCCCTACCCACTCAGGTCTTGCTTGTGGATTTTCCATAGGCATCTGGTTAGCCACCAAGAGAACTGGACCAAATGGACCTTTGGCCTAATCCAGCAGAATTCTTGTTATTAGGCCAAGTGGTGTGGCTCCATCACATGCCAGCTGCTGAGTGGTAGGAAGCGATGGCAAGAAGCTGGGGAACAGAGCTGGGTGTGCCATACAGCTTGCCTCACCCTCCATATGCTAGCCTGTTGCCCTCAGGTGTAGTGGAGGCTGCTGTCCTCCTCCTAGTGCTGAAATAAGATTCAACAGTCAGTCTGGTTGGCTTTTGTATATGGAATGGCAGCAGAGGACACCACCTTCTCCTTCATCTCATGAATGTTCTGCACCAGCCCAGCTGGCTGTTACTTATCGCAAAGGACACAGAATCTGTAATGTTCAACCACTAGATTCTGTCTCAGTAAGATTTTTTTTCTTCATCTTTCACCAACAAAACAGGAGCATCAGATTTGCTCAAGGTCTTGAAACACAGAAGATAAAAGTAATTGGTACATTATGGAAAGGAAAAACGACTTCCTTGGCTGCAGTTGTCAATTAATGGAAAGACTGCTGTGGGAGAAGGCTATCGATTGGCTGGGATATTTTGAAAAATATAATAACAGCAGTGCTTTCAAATTGCAGCAGGCATTGTGGGCAATGGAATAAGTCCTGGAAATATGAATCCCCTTCTATCTTTCTCTTCTCTCTTGGACTGGATGGATATCTGCTAAGGATGGATTAAATTAAAGAAATCCTGCAACTGCAGAGGATTGCAGTAGATAAGTAAGTAGATACCAAACAGCTGGATAAAAATGATGCAGGTCGGGCTATGTTTATTGTCCCTGTAGCATTGTGATATGACAACCTGGCCCTGCTGGAATTCCATCTCCTGCACAGTGATGAAAGGTACAGTGATGAAATGCCTTTTGTCACCCAACCCCAAAGAGATCTGACTACAGCAATGTGCAGATTGAGGTATAATTTAGAGATTGGTCAGAGAGCTGCAGCTATGGCCAAAAGTTATTTGCCATGGCATCGACATCTGTAATGACTTATTAAGATCTGCTCAGATACAGTAGCTAGACGAATGAGTAGATACAGTAGATAGATTTATATCCCACCTTTTGGCCAAGAGCTCATGGTGGTGCACATGGCTCTCTCTATGCTCATTTAATCCTCACAGTAACCCTGTGAGATAGGTTAGGCTGAGAGAGAGTCAATGGCCCAAGGCCATCCAGTGAGCTTGATGGGCAAGTGGGGATTTTCTGAAACATAGTTTGGCTTACTGTTGTCAAACCTGTGAGAGGAGCAGTGGAACATTCTGAAGTGTTATATTTTCCAGGTTAAATTTAAAATCATAGATAGAAAATTGGGTAGCTTTTCACTATTCCATGGAAAGTTCCTTTGGAACACCAGCATTTCCCTCTAATTTTAATTGTGGTCTCTTTGGCCCCTCAAAATTGCAAAACAAACCCTTGGCTAAGACGTCCTAGGCTAGATGACCTCCGAAGTCATCCTAGACCTTCACATTGTATAGATGAATAAAAATGATTTCTTCCCGACCCCCCCCCCCCTCATGACATCCTGTGTCCCTCTCTTTCAGTCCTTTTCCCAGGGCAGCTCATTATAAATAAGCAAATGGGTCCCTTGTTAAAAAGAAGCCTGCATTTGGAAGGCATGGAAAGCACCCTTCAGTTCTGAGTCTTGTCTGTCTGCATGCTGTTGTGTGGTGCTGATTAACATGTCTCTTTGCTCTGCTTGGTTTTGCAGGCCTGCAGGCCCTGCAATTGTTCCCTGCTGTAAAAAAACAAAACAAAAAAACAACCCGGGTCCATAGAGGAATTTCTCAGTTTGTTGACCGGACAGCGTAGCCAGCTTTGTAAGTGTGGCTGCAAAGTCTTCGCAGCTTCACGCCTTAGTCTGACATGTTGCCCTACATGTGATATAATTTGGATTTAGGGTCACGAAGTAGTAGACAGGAGAGGGAGAGGGAGAGAGAGATTTTGTAGGTAAAGCTCTTTGTTAGGTAAATAAACCCCAACACAAGGCAAATTGAAAGTTGCAAACTGTGTCAGCATGTGGTTGAGGTTGGATAAAAGCACAGTGCGATGTGAAGGAATAATAGACAATGGATGTCAGCATGCTGTAATTACAAAAAGTGAGATTGCCAATACATGGGAGTTAGGAAATGATGGCCTAAAAAGATTTCAAATTTCATACAGGAAAACCGAAACCCAATACAGATCTTTTTTATTTTATGGTGATACAACACAGTCACCTGGTGAAATGCTACTGAGTAAACTCCAGCCTGCCCACTGCTAATGTCAAAAATCACAAAGTAGACTTTTTAACACACAACAACAATAACAACAACCCCCCCCATTGGGGTTTAATTTACTTACGTATAGATAGAGTTATGTGTTGCCTTCTCAATGTTCAAAGTAGCTCACATGAATAAAATCACTACCCAAGGAACAAAAAAGCACCATTCTAAAAATAACTGCTGAAATCCAGCCATCGTTGTGCATAATCGCTGGTGACCTTCAATTAGTACAACAGGACTCAGATGAACAGCACACTGTGGATGGGGAAGTATGTCTAGGTGAGCATCCACATTGGTAAGGCATATCAAAACCTGCATATACTCAGGCGTCTCTTTAGAACCTAAATAAAATCTCCAGACCACCAACCTGCTCTCTGGCTCTGCATCCTGCACAACGACCAATCAGATGCCTTTGGAACACCCACAAGCAGGAAGTGAGGGCAAAAGTCCTCTCTTGCAATATCAAGGAGAAAACCTTTAAGCCAGTTGTTTTCATTCTCCTTTTGTGCATTACTGGAGATTCAGGAATTAAATACTACAACAACAAACATTTCCATTTCCCCCATTTAATCACTTTTATGTACTCAAGTACTGAATGGATCATGCTAATAAGAGGCCAGTGTATATATTTGTGTGGGAGAGAGAGAAACTGAAAAGATGTATGGATCAGTCAGTTTCTAGCCCATGTGCATTTTGTATGTGTTTATGCATAAGCCTGCTCTGCCCCATTAAATTTTTATATAAAAAACTTGTCTTGAAATCCATATAGAAAAATGAATTTAAATACATGCCGTAATTAATATTTTATCAGAGAAATGCATATTTAAATGTGTGTGTTTTATCCCAATGTATGCATTTCTAAAGGTGTTTTATCCTATAATATGTATTTTAAAAAATATTTTGGTACTTTGTTAATGCTGAGAACTATATTGAAAATTTCAGAGATGTCAAATCCAAAGGATAATTATGTTTCATGTATTGGTTCAGGAGATGCGATTAGATTAGTTCACTAAAAAATGAGGACCAAGTGAATTTTTCCTCCATCCCTGCATCATAGTGATAAAAAGAATATGGCGATTTACCATCATGTCAGGTTATTTGTCCTGATATTTCCAGGCATGATGCATAAATCACACCGGAATACATTTTTTAAAGAAAAGAAAAAACAACAAATCTTTTTTGTGTCTCTTTTGGCCCAACCACAAAAGGATGCTGTCCTTCAGACAGATCACATATTGAGGAAGGTTTTTAATGACTATGCTGCCATTCCTCTGTATAGTTTGAAAAATTTATCTGCCACGTTTGATCAATATGCAGCGTACGCTGAGAAGATAATTGAGATCTGTGAAATTTAACAGGATGGCTTTAATTGTTTTAAATTGTTTACTAGTCAGGTGTGAGAATTCATTTATAAATACAAGCATCAGGGTCCTCTGCACGAGGTATGAGATCTCTTATGCTCTCATGCACAAATATATGAGAGTTTGGGATTGCTCAGTGCACCAGTAACTTGATACAAGTTGTTTTGAGGAGTGCAAGATGAAGAGGAGGAGGCTCAGGAAGAGTGGGAGTTCTGAAACTCTGGGAGGACTCTTCCTCTTCAGGCCCTCTGTCCTAAACACATATGTACACACTCATAACTGTGATGTGTTACATATGGGCCTACCTTTGTAAACAGTCTATGAAGGATTGGCGCAAAATATGGCAATAAGACTACTAACTGGGACTGGCTGATTTGGTCACATCATACCAGTTCTCTATCTGCACTGGTTTCCAGTCCATTTCTGAGCACTGATATTAACCTTTCAAGCCCTAAATGGCTTGGGATCAAGTTTCTTGAAGGTTCAGCTGTGCTCATATATACCTCATGAAACGGATAATTTCATACCCTCCAACATTTTTCCAATGAAAATAGGGACATCCTAAGGAAAAGTGGGACATTCTGGGATCAAATTAGAAACCAGGTGTAGGAAGAGGAGTGCGGTGGGCATGGTCCTCACCGGGTGTCATCCCAGAGGGGGGTGACAAAATCCCCCCAGGCGGGTCGCCACCATGCCGCGATCAGCCCCCCCAGGCAGATCGTGCCGCTGCGCTATGATTGCCCCCCCCGCGGATCATGACGCCCCTTGGCCGGATCGCATCACCCCTTGAGCGGATCGCCCCACCCCCATGGATGGATCACCCCACCCCTGGGTGCACAGCATATGAGCCGCTCCGGGTGCCTGAGCGGCTAGCTCCGCCACTGAAACCAGCTTCTCTAAATCCGGGACGTCCCTGGAAAATAGGGACACTTGGAGGGTCAGCAGTAGCTGCAGCCGTACTTGGATCGGGATAACTTTCCCACTGGATTCCTTGCACTAGTAACCCTGAGATTGGATTACTGTAATGTGCTTTGTGTGGGGCTGTCCTTGGGCCTCTTCCAGAAGCTCCAGCTAATGCAGAAAACTGTGGCTAGATTGCCGATAGAGGCAGGAGGCTGACGGCATTTGACACCTCTGCTAGAACATCCGCTCTGGCTGCCCATATGCTACTGGGCAAGGTTTGAGGCTCTTGTGATGATGTACAGGTTGCCTGGGTCCTTATATCCCAGCTCGATCGCTGAGATCATCCAGAGGAATGTGGTTAGCTATATCCTGTGCTTTAGAAATCTAACTGGCTTCAATTAGAAGTCAGGCATTTTATGTTGCTGGTCCCATGCTATGGAATAATCTTCCAACAGACTTCCGTCATCAGATGAGCCTGACTGTAGTCAAGCAAGCTTTGGGTGGATGAGTCCCAAATTTAGTTTATTGTCTGCTATGTTATAGAATTCAATTGGCTGAGAATGTCTTAAAGATAGGAAGTTTTAAAATTTTTCACCATCGCCCACCTTTCTTCTTCTTTGCAACTGTTTGTATTTTATTTGAAAAGGATTGTAAACCTTCTAGAGAAAAAAGAAAAAACTGGGTAGCTACAGATTCCCCATTCCTTCATTGGGTGATGTTGGGCCAGTGGCTGCCTCTTTGCCTAACCTACCTCCCAGGTTTGTTGTGAGGATAAAATGCGTAGGGGACAAACATGCCTGCCACTTTGAGTATGGAAAGTATTAATGGCGCTGAGGGGTTCTTCATGGGCAGGGGGGCATCTTTTAATGTCAGCTCCCCTCTGTCTCAGCCCAGTTAACTGTCTCCTTATTTTGTGCAGCTCACACCCTTACCTATGCAGCCTTCTATGCAGTCCTTTTAATGGTGCTTCACAGAGTCATCTTAATACCTATGCTGATCTGCTGGTTTCTCCCATCTAGGTGATAATGGGATTACTAGTGCCTACCCCCCAAACTGAACAATTGGGACCACATCCATCACCTTCATCCTTAATGAAAGAAATAATTGTCACGGGCTGACGTGTGTTTACCTCTCAGAGGCTGAGCCATTTATCTACACAAGTTCCCAGAGCTGATAAAATACTGTCATGTCATGTGAAATCCAGACAGCTGTAAATCAAAAGGATAATAATGTGTGTGTGGCACTGGAGATGAGCTGGAATGGTTTCAGTATATAGAATATTTACACCAGGTTCCTGCATAATATGTCTATTAAAACCCTATCAACAGGGGTGTTCGGTGTGCCTCCTATCTATCCATCCCTCCTCCAAACAGGTTTGCACCAGGCTTTGCCTGGATTCCCTCCGGAAAGCATAACTGTGTAGGTCTGCCTATTTGGTTTTCTTCCTGATTGATTGCCAAGGCTAGAAATTTGCATGGTCCCCAGCACAGGCACCAAATGTATGCATTTCCCCAAAGGCTCCAGTGTTGTAATTTCCTCCTTGCACCCTGAAAAGCACATGTGGGGTAGATAATGGTAGCAGAAGCATGAATGACTGATATGGGTTCAGGAGTTTTGTTTTGCTATGCATGTTCTTCTGGTATCTCAGACAGGTATGACCTGTCCCCCATTAAACTCACGAGACCTCACAAGTTCTCAGGAGTGGGTGAAGGCAGCAGCATTTAGAAAAGGGGCTGCAACAGACCAGACAGACCTTTTTTCCTCATTGAGTTCTGCCATGCCCACGCACCCTCAGTTTAGAGTCTTCCTTCGAAGCTTTAAGTGGTTACTGCTTTCCAGTCAGTTACGATGTTTTGGCCTATCAAACAGTGAAAAGTCAGATTTTCATTGTTGCAGCATGGCCAGAAATGGCATTTTTAGGATCTCAAACATAGGGGGGACCCTTAGAAGGTTCTGAGGTGACACACGGTTCCTAGCCATAACTTGGGTTAGTCCTGGCCTGACACCACTCACCTCAAGCTTGTGCCATTTGGGTGGCACTGTGGTCTAAACCACTGAGCCTCTTGGGCTTGCCGATCAGAAGTTTGGCGGTTTGAACCTGCGTGATGGGGTGAGCTCCTGTTGCTCTGTCCCAGCTCCTGCCAACCTAGCAGTTCTAAAGCATACCAGTACAAGTAGATAAATAGGTACCGCTGTGGTGGGAAGGTAAACGGCATTTCTGTGCACTCTGGCTTCCATCACGGTGTTCTGTTGTGCCAGAAGAAGTTTAGTCATGCTGGCCACATGACCCAGGAAAGCTGTCTGTGGACAAACGCTGACTCCCTCAGCCTGAAAAGTGAGATGAGCACTGCACCCCATAGTCACCTTTGACTGGACTTAACTGTCCAGGGGTCCTTTACCTTTTTACCTCATTCCTCACTGTTAACTCCCATGGGCTTTCCTCAGCAACCATGCTGAGATGCGTTTCTTCAAACATCACAGTGGACATTCAAAGTGAAGAAGGAGAATCATAGAACCATAGGGTTGGAAGGGACCCTGAGAATCATCTACTCCAACTCACTGCAATGCAGGAATATGCAACTGTCCCTTATGAGATTAAACCTGCAGCCTTGGCATTATCAGCACCACGCCCTAACCTTGCCACAGCTCTGCTTACCTTGCTATAATTAACAAAATTGTGGCCTGTTTTCACCCAACCACCATGTGTTTTTCATCTTATTGTTCCCGAACATTTCTCTTTGGAGCAGACTAATGAACTTGCCCTGCAATTTTCCCCACGAACAGTCCTTTGCCTAACCCTGTGCAAGCAGATTCTGCCATGTTTGCAAGGAGTAAATTGCAAGGGGTGGTTTCCTACTGAGATCAATGTTACAACTAGCAATGACATCACCATCACTTCACAGATTCAAAAGTATCTAATGGGAGAAAGCCTGTGTCAAATAGATAAAGCACTTAACAGCTTATCCACCAAATGAATCTCCTGGGCAGTGATTGGTAAATCATCAGAATGATGGAACTCTGGGGGTCAGCTAAGGAAGGTTGTAGTAGATCCGTATAGGGTCTGCTCTGGAAAGTCCAAGGTCTCTGATCACCCTCTCCCCATCAGCAGTATGAAGTGGTGAATTTCTCTGCTACACCAGCTCAGAGCCAAGGAAAAGTTGCAGTCTTCACCACTGTGCTCTCCTAGACATGTCTACTCAGAAATAAACCTCATTGTATTCAATGGGAATTGTTCCCTGGTGATGCCAGACTACAGTGCAAACTCAACAATATGTTAAATTTGTGGTCATATTTTAAAGAAGAGCAGCTCCCTAATCTGGATGGCAACCAGACTGTCGCGAAGGGGATTTAACCCTCTCTCCATAATTGTTTTCCCAGCGGTGCTATTTGCCCTGGAAAGAAAGATGCCCTCTGCTCCCATATCAGTTTCTCTCCCAGGGCAAATAGCAAATGGTGGGGTGTGGGTGGGTGGTTTTAATTGGAGAAAGGCCACAGGGGTAAGGGTTAACCCATCCCCTGGTGTTGTGGTCACCATCTTGATTGGAGGCCCTGCAGCTGTGATCACACATTTAATGTACCATCTAGTCCGGCCCTAAGCTTTTGAATATGCTGATAGCTGGGTTTTCTCCCCTGAAACCAAGCCCAATTAAAGAAAAGAATTACACAGCATATTTTAATATTCCTTTAATTAGTGTCAACATATTACGTGGCTCCTTATTTCCACTGCACCACCACTGCTCAGGTTGTACCAAGGACTCCTAATGGCCCTCCTAGTTACATGTCTGCATGAGATTCTGGAAATTGCTTGTGGTTACAGTAAACAAAACAAAACAAAACAAAGCAGTGATTGGCTGATTCACACATTATGTACCCAGTGATCGCCAGGATCACTTGCATGGCTGGGTGAATGACACAATGTCTCAGTTAGCTTTGTTTGGCAAAGTCCTTTCTCCAGGAAATTGGAATGAAAAAAGAAGGCAAAGGGTTCAAACAGACCCAAACCTTCAAGGGAGCCTTGGATAGTATTCCAAAATGCAGCTTTTACTCATTGCTGGTAACTTGACTGGTGTTCAGCTTCCAAAGTGGCACAGCCAATGAGTATATATTGCCTCTTTAGAAAGTTCCCGTCTCCAAACCACCCCAGCTGCGATCCCAAACATCAGCATTAGCAACATGCCGTGATCATAACTCCATGGTTGACTTTTATTCCCAGTTAATGATTTCCCCTCACTAAAAGAAAAAGAAAAACCATTAACAAGACACAGAGATTATCCCGAGGAGCTGCTGTAGCGACAGCTAAATGTGCTTTCTCCATTTTGCAGGTGAGAATATTATTTGTTAGATAGATAGATAGATAAATAGATAGATAAATTTATTGTCATTGTCCGTATATACACAGTATACACAACAACGAAAATCAAACACCCACCCAAAGACCGGGTTCACATACACATTTGCACGTATCTCCAACACTCTCATCCTATTCAGACATAATCTATAAAAACATAACATAATCCAGAATATAACATAACCTATTAAAGGCATATTTCAGCTGCCAGCAGCAGTGGCCTGCCTTTGTCCCTTGGAGGTGGCCCCTTGTACCAAGTTTGCATTCCAACTGAGAGAAGCTTCCCCCCCACACCCCTGTGCTCCAAGTATATTTGGATGCAAAGACACAGGCACACAAACATCCGGCTCCTACGGGTGCCCAGCCCTGCTGCCTGGATAAACAGCAACCAACCTGTTTCTGGTCCAAGTCCTCCTGCATCTAGTTTAAATGCCTATTCATAGGCAAACAGTGCATTGTGCCAGAAATGCAAGCCAGTGCCTTTTCAGGAGTGGCTGGATCCTGTCCAAGCCTTAGCTAATTGGACCTGAGGGACTCTGCCATTTGCCACACCCTGATTAGCTTTTGTTTTGAAATCCAGATGGGAGAAACTCCATGGATAGAGATGCAGATCATACAAGGTATTGATTAATAGCTGCAAGAGGTAGTTGGAATTTTATGAATCACTAATGTTTATCCCCACTTGGTGTCTTTGGTTCACAAGGAAGAAGAAACGCTCTGGCCAAATGGCATATGCTGGATTTAGGTTGCAGTCCTAAATCTATTGGCCTGGAAGCAATCACACTGAAATCAGTGGGCATTCTGAGTACACACGGTAAGGGCTGTGCTCAAATTATGGTGGTAAGGTGAGGGGCCATTAACAAAATCCACCAGCCTCACTCCCTGAGACACCTCCCTGATTTAAGAAAATAATTTCCCCCATAGTATTCTAAAAAAAAAAAACATACTAAGTGAACTGTTACAAAAGCTATGGGACTGTGCCCAGCAGTGGATGACATGGTGGGCCACCATCACTTATCTGAACCCTGGTCAGTTCCATCACCGCTGCTTACCAGGAGTAAAAAGGTAAGGTGGTGGAGAGGTTGGCATGGTGCAAACACACCAGTAGAGTCAATCCATCACTTCTGCTACTGTGTTTGCACAACACCGACCTTCCTACTACCTCCCCCTCTACCTCTCTCAGTAAGCAGTAGCAATGCAATCAACTGGAGGTGAGCAGCAGTTCACCAACATGCCATCAGCTACTGGCTGAGGCCCACTATCACCTGAGCACTAACTCTGAGCCACTTAAGACTGATTTGCATGAGAGCTATGAATTACCAAGCATGAGGCAAGTATTGAATTGATACTGATCATTTTGCTGTGTACCCAGTGGCCATTGATTGCACCCAAATTACCTAAGAAGCTCAATACACTAGTGTATTCACTTTTCAGAGATATGTGATAGCACTGCTAGAGTAATCTGGGCATTATAGTGAACTAGTCAGGTGATCGTTTCGCCATATGTTCCCTTCAAGATAGGAGATTATAGCAAAACTATGCTTTACATTGGAGATTCAAGATAATTTTCTTCTTCCGAAAGCTGTCATGGGGGTTGTCCTGATTTGAATCAGGGCCGCAGCGTGGAGGGACAGCCATGCAGATGTGCTACTATCCATAGACTAGAAGGCACACATTGCTTGACATACATTAGACAACACCCTTTGCTGTGCCCCCAATTAAAATGGTCAGGGATGATGGGAGATGTAGTCCAGTAACATATTGAAGTCGCCAGTTTATAGAAGGCTGCCTTCGTCTCTCCCAGGTCATAATCAATGACATCAGGATTCTGTGATGTGGAGTGTTCCTCATCATAATGGATTATAGAAGTTCAAGGAGTGCTGTGGGGGGAAAAGGCAGAAGTCCAAGAACATCTGGAGGACCACAAATTCCCCTGCTTGTCAGAGAAAAGACAGCTATTTCACACAGGACACAGAGGGAAACCCTAATCCATCTCAGGATGTACCCTTGACAGGAAGCCACAGGCAATAAATGCTCTCTGACAAGAGTACCTGTGCTCCCCACATTCTGTGTGCACATATATTTTAACTGCCCCCTTAAAAGGATTTTCTATCAGTGGAACTTATAGCTTCCTGGACAAATCATGCATTGCTGTATTACATGCAAAGGAAACTATCCTGACAAGCAACAGGAGCAGATGCAGAGGGGTCTCTTTGCTGTGAGATACACCGATATGCGAAGGCGGTGGTGGAGAAAGACTTTCCGTGCTGCAGAAAAAGAAGGCAGCATCAGACAAATGAAGGCATTTGACTCCCATTCTTTGGGTTTTATAGAGGCATTTTCTTTTAATTGAGTAGACCATTGTTTACGGAGTGTAACCTCTTCCTTCCCCTTGTAAGTGTTCTACCCACTTTAATTAAGAGGGATTGAAACAGGATATTTCATCTTGCCGAGGAGGCAGGAGAGGACGCAGCTGGGGCTTCTTGCCTTAATACTGCACCACACAGCTTGTGATAATCAATTGCCATCATTCATCCTCACTTTACAGCATAATATCCAATGGTCGGCTGGTGAGCCGGCTAAAAATAGCTCAAAGATGACAATTATTATGAGGCAGGGTTCCTCTGTGCTGCACACAAACGGATGATCAAGCCAGGGCTAGGCTTCTGGATTTGGGATGACAGACCATCCATTCTTGTGAGCCCTCCCCGGATCACAAAATCCATTCCGAAAAGCCTGAGCAACGGCAGGCCAAATGAAATCAGGGACTTCGGGAGACAGCGGTGGGCCTCCACTAAATGTCTAAATGGAGCGGACTGAATTATGGCGGCTGAGCAAATGGCATTGATTGAAATTCAGCTACGGGAGTAGCAAGCACTGGGGAGTGTGTGTGTTTGTTTCAATTTATAACCCCTCGTATCCTGAGGGCTCATGGTGGATATTAACAGTAGTTTTACAAGGTTGTTTTTGAAGGTGACACACTTTTGAACAATACACATGAATGAAGCCATATAAATCATCAAACAGCCACGGGCTGCTCTGCTCTCCCTCGACCCCAACCAACCAGGTGCTCCCTGCCCATCTGTGTTATGAAAGCTGCATATGGATTTGTGATGATACATTGCAGCCATTGTAGCACAGTGTAAAGGCAGGAGGAGGAGGAGGAGGAGGAGGAGGAGGAGGAGGAGGAGGAGGAGGAGGAGGAGGAAGAGGAAAGCCCTTCAGATGATTTTGGACTCCAACTCCCATCAGACCCAGCCAGCATGGCCAATGGCCAGGATGTCCAACAACCACTGGAGGGCCACAGCTTCCCCATCTCTCCCCCCCCCCCCAACCCACCTGCTACAGCCCATACAGACTAGAAACTGGTTGGGCAAGCAGTTGCTCTAGGAGCTTCTTCTCCACAGTAGACATATTGTGTTTTGCATCAATAGCACCAAATTGCAAATGCAAGCTCTGCTGCATGTGGATTGATGTGTGCTGGCAGTATGCAGGATACAAGCATACAAGGGTACAAACACAGATCAAAGTGGTCAACATGGCATTGGCAGCAACTGAGAAATATTTCAAATATATCCATGGGACTGATGTTGTAGGAATTTACCCCAACTTTCTTTATGTTTGTCTTCTGACAACTAGTGCTATATTTCTAGGGAAAGAGGTGCCGGAACTCACCATGAATGCCTCCCTTGTTCTCTTATAGTGACAATGGCGCCCACCTGAGAGGTGCCGGAACTGAGTTCCCGTGACTTCTGGTGGAAAAAAAGCACTGCTTACAACTAAGTACGTGTGTGTGTGTGTGCATGTGTGTACACATATGTACACACTTTGCTTCCCAAATGTTATTAAATTCATAGAACTAATTTTATTTTTAGTATTTAGCTCATTTTCTTTCTAGAAAAACACACAGTGATTTAAATTTCGGTGGCAGGCAGGGAAAGACATTGATGCTGCAATCCTATGCCCACTTACCTGAGAGAAAGTCCCATTAAATTCAACAGGACTGACTTTTGGATAGATGTATCCAGTATGGAATTGCAAATGCCTCACATGTGTTTATTTTAAAGCATGGAAATGTTTGTTTCTCTGGATCTCATTTTGGTTAGGGTTTGGAATGAAGAAGGCAAAAGGCACCCGAAAGCTCAGAGCTGGAAGCTGGAGGGGAAATTTACTTAAGATTTATAAAGCACAACTAGATGATAAAAGGCTCATCTCACCTGTTATGGTGCCAGAAAAGACTGGGTAGATTTTTCATTATGCAATTAGCATTGATTGTTGTTCAGCTTGCTCAGCAAACTCCTACTGACTTCAAGGAGAATTCATCTGAAGAACATATGCTTGGGACTGCAGCTAGGGCTGCCAATTCTGAGATAAAACAGTCTGGTACATAGGTGGAATCTGGGCGCAAATGAACGATGAAGTCTTGTGGTTGAAGTCAAGGGCTGGAGAGGGGTTGAAGCCAGCATCTTCAGCTGATTTGAGGTGGGGGAGCTCAGTGCCTTTTGGCAGCCCTATGGCTGGAGCTGTTTGGACTCACACTTAAATCCTCTGAGCAAAGTCCATGGGCTACATGTGACACACACACTCCCCTTCTGTTGGAGGATGACTTCATTTTTTAAAAAGCCTTATAAATTTTTATTCTGATTATATCTTTGTAAGCCAGATCTGATTTTCCTCCCTGGTGAAGTTTCTTGAAAGAGTGCAATGTAGCCAAGAATTAAACACTTTTCAGTTCCATTGGTTTCAGACGCCGTGAGTCAAAGCACATGCTGAACTTTTCTGTTCGCTAAAGCAGGGCAGTGGCCTAAATCGAAATCAAAAATTTGAATCCCTAAGGTTATGGGGAAAGCTGTGAAAACACGCTGTGTGTGCATGTGTAAAGGGAAAGTGAAATATTCAGAAACCACAAGACGCAGAAACCAATTTCCAAATGTATTATGCTCTGTGATCTAATGATTTCGAGTTTCATCCTATGTGATGGTATTAGGCACTATTAGTGCTTTGGGTTACTGCAGCTAATTGGAATCTGAAGATAATGAGAAGAAAAGCACGTCAGGTTATCATGCGATGAGTTGTTTGCAGGGGGCGAGGGACGAAAGTTGGAGGAAATTTTTGAACTGAAGCATGAAGCTAGATGTTTTCTGTTTCACAAAGGGAGGTGGCTGCTCTCAGGTGACTGGTCCTCCCATGACCCTGAGAGATGTGGGCTAACCCTCCCTGCCCCCACACTATTTTCTTAGTTAAAATTCATCTCCCCAAGCTGCTATTGACACCTTCAGGAAAATGTTATATTTTCTGTGTGTTTTTCTCTGTGGAGAAAATAATAGCTATGGTGGGATGGTTCAGGAAAATGTGGGCAGCTTGTGGGTTAAGTTGTCTCCCCCAAGGTGCTATTCATATTTCTTAAAAAAAATTAGAGTAATAATCAGGAGTCCCTGCATGAAAACCATGTGAACATAACTGGCTAGAGCAGTCCTAAGCTGGAGGACAGAGCCACTGTTGCACCCCAAACTCTGCCAGCCCCTGACAATAAGGGAGGAACAGAGGATGGGTCTTTCATTCTTCCCTGCACCAATCCTTTATCCGTCAATAGGATGGCTTAGGCTGCCACACCACAAAATGCTCCATTTGGAGGCTCCAACCATTTGGCACTGCTGGCTGAGGCTGTAATCCCAAACATCTGAAAGGCACCAGTTTGTGGAACGCTACTTTAAATGGCAAAACCAGAACTTTCAATTGAGCCTGTGTAAACAATGGCTCTGAAGTGCTTGGGAGACTTTGATAATGATAAAATGACTCACCAAGAGGGAAAATAGACTTCCCACACTCATGTGCAATCAGAAGCTTTTTTATGACAGTTTGAAATAGAACTGAAACTTGCCAATCAGGAAGGAGGGAGGGATGTCTATCAGTTTATCAGGAAATATTGTTTCATTTTTTCCCTTCATGCAAAAGATACTATCTTTTTTGGTGAAAGTAACCACAAATATGTTTCCTTTTTACTTATGTTGGAGAAATATATTTGAGTCTTAAAATGAATTAGTAGTCAACAAATATAATATAATGGAGGGATGTGAACTGTCTGTGGACTCAAGTTCTAACTTTGGTGGCTGCGTTTTGCAGCCAGTGAAATGCCCAGTCTTTCTTTATGGGTGAGCCTATGTTGAACCCATTACAGTCACATACTCTGGATGTGTCAGGTGGACCACAACCACATTTGGTTCCTCTAAGAAAGACTACAACTGGTGTGCCTGAGCCAAAAGCTTTGTACACCTGAGAAAGACCACATATCAAGCATTTTAAACATCTGATGGTCCAACAAAAGATTGGACCACAGTACGTGTTGTAAATTATCACCACACCAATGCAGCAAGCGGGATCTGACCACAGAAGCAGGCTTCAATGGGTTTGCATGTTATAATGCTCCTCTGGGCCCCATTGAAGCAGCTGTGTGCATCTTTTGATGTGGATGGGAATATCTCCTCCCATTCAGGACCAAGAGAGCTGGATCAAGGCCAGTGTTTCTTAAGCCACCCATGAGCTTTGAATACTTGGAGGCAGGAGGTCTGGCCTCTAATTATTGCATGTGGTGGGGTCAGTATTTGCAGTGCTTAACATGGATTCTAAACTTCTTGCAGGAAAAGTCAGTACTGTAGATGTTTTACCACCGACTTAACTGAGGTGCAGTTGAGTAAGTGCTGTTGGAAAATTCTGCTTTCTGTACCCCCTCTCCCAGCAGACACACAGAGACTTAAAAGAAACCTGGGAGAATTCATATAAATTATCTTGCATTTAGTTATTAATAACATATTACATAATTGAAAAAACAGAGTCAGCCAAACTCCGCAGATGTAGAAGGCTTTTTAAAACATCACATCAGTCCAATAAATTCACATTAAAAGCATTTGTGTTTGATCACTTCCATGGCATCATCTATTTATTTATTTTGTTCAGTCTGGGAGTGGGGGTTCAGAAGCAGCCGCTCCATGTTGTAAAACCTATTTGTTCCTGGTTTGGCATGTTTTCCGCTGCAGTGATTTCCCAGACTGCCTTTTTCCAGGCTGCTGATATAAGGAGACTCAGTCCTTCTTGAAACAAACAAAATAAGATTCATGAAAACAAAGATTAAGCCAATGGGAACATTTCTGAATTCAGCACCACACTGACCACCTTCTTAGGCATTTAAGCAAAATCTCCCAGGTCACTGAGGTCCAAAGATTATACCATTGCCTACAGTGATATATCTTGTGGGCATGTGCCTTCCATGTGGAATACTCTCTCAATCACAGCAAACACCAACTAAGAGATGTTTTCACCACTTATTGAAAGACGTGCCTGTCCACCCAGGCTTCCCCCAACTCTTAATATCATTAGTACTATTTCCCAATGTTCTTGGTCATTCTGGTGAAGTAAATTTGAGTTAGGAGAATCTTCTCATGAATTTCCCAGCATGCTAAGGGTTTCTTCAATCTGTGACCATGGCCCCACTTACTCCCTGTGTTGAAAAATAAGCAACCACAGCAATCTAAGCAGGTGCAGAATTTCAAAAAATGCCATACAGTGTGTTTATTTTTGGAAACTCATCATAGGATTCAAATTTGTTTGGAACTCTAATCTGAAGCATGTGCATCATATTAATTAATCTAGCCCTAATTTCGCCACCTTCTTCTTCTTCCTCGTCTTCCTCCTCTTCTTCTGCCAGCATGGTTCACTTGGCAAGGTCATTAGGTTAATAATACCATCAGCCTTGGTATTAGATCCTCAGATTAAACTCATTACAAATCCAGGGGTCTCTGACTTTGATGAACTTTGCTCCCTTTAACATACTGTACCCAGAGCAATGGATTGCCTTTGCCTAAATTAAGTTTCGGTATTTATTATGGGGAACAGTAGGTCAACTCTGGCTCCCAGATACGAGCCAAAGTAAAGGAAAGTGAATTCTAAAACATAATATAGGCTTCACTCAGCCTTTCCAATTGAGCATGGAGAAGCAAGTGTGAGGAAGCTAAGGCAGCAGGGACCAAGCTATTTCCCAGAATTATGAGGTTGTTTACAAAGTCGGTTTTAACACTTAAAGGGCTGATGCAGGGGCTTCCCCCTCAACTACAAAAGGAAGGACTTTTCACAAATAAGGGGGGGTCATCCAAAGAAGGGCAGAAGGTAATTAAATAAAGTACAATGAACATCTGAGCTCAGTTAAAAATAAATAAAAATAAAGCATTGTTATTACTGTATGCCATTTAATGGGCTGCAATGAGCTGAATGCTGCAACTTATACTGGCATGAGTCTGTCTCAGGAGACATTGGAGGAGTGTGCCTTTGGAAGTGAAGTCAAACTGTTGGAAGGTTACAGTGTCTAGTGTGGCTGTAGAGACAGATATGGGAGAGACATGTTGCAGCTGGGGCAGATGAAGGCATCCAGTTGTACTGCTGCAGATGTACCATGGCGTTTCTTCTCTCTGCGCTCCTCCCAGCGGTCATTCCTCCCCTGGTTACTGCTATGGATGCACAACCTGACTCCCAGTCTCCAGGCACTGCGGTTGTCATAGTAGACTCATATTAGACTAATATTTCAAGGGAACCAGCCAGCTCTCCATTGTGTCGCCTAATTGAAGCGAAGTAACATATTATATTCAAGTTGGGTTTGGTTCTTGGGTTGCTCGGGTTGAAAAGGCCAGAGTGCCAGGCACACCTGTTGTGATCTTAACTCTGCTTACTAAGATTCACTGGAGGGAAGTGGACTGCATGAAAAAAATAGTAGAAAAACTTGCCCCCTTGTAAATGAAGAGATCTCAGGTTTAATCAACCTGTCTCATGGGTGGGCTGGCCCAGTCTGCTGGTAATGGGTGAACTGACCTCATTGAAATTTGGAATTGATCATGACTTACAGACCAAGCTGTATAGAAATGTGGAATCCTTTTGGAGCTCTCCTATATTCTGAGAAGTAAATCTTCTCATTTTTTAATAGAACACATGCTCTAGAGAAGTTCATCTTGGGAATGTGATATGTCTAATGAAGGTACTTCCAACCTATTGAGACTCAGGACCCACTTTTATCCTGAACATGCATTTGGGGATCCCTTTCTTTTACCATAGATTTGCATGGTTGTAGTCCTATTGGCAACCCACCTTGGATCAGGCCATGCCCCACCAGTTGAAGACCAGTGGTCTGATGGGACTTTGCAACTTTTGTGCATCACAATGTCAAGCCATCATTCTCTGCTTGGCTTCCATCATCTGTGTTCTGTTTATAAGCTGAAGACATGGAGCCCCAAGCAGAGGATGTGGCTGTGAGGGGGAACAGAAGCAATAATAACAATGTTAGCACCTGTTTAGAGGAGGACTCAGCATGCTGCAGCTGTCAAGAGAAAGACGCCTCCCATCACTCATCATAGTCAATTCCTGCAGGAAGGACTGTGCAAAAGAAGAAGAAGAAGAAGAAGAATTAACCTGTAATAAATCTTTATTTTTCATTACAAACACATCACAATTCAAGATGATCAGAGTCAGGACTCATTCTACACAGATTAGATCAACTAGGGACGAGGGAGATTATTGTGATTATGATTTTATTTATTTATTTATTTATTTATTTATATATATCCCACCTTATTCCCTGACAGGGACTCAAGGCAACTTACAGTTAAAATGTGAAGAGCTAAAAACATGGGTGGATAAAACAATCATTAAAAACAATCAAACATCAATAAAATTAAAACTGTATATAAACATAAAAAGATCTACTAAAACATACAGATAATGACAATGAAAACAGTGTAGCAACAACCCTTTCATTAAAAGCAGTTAGTTCCCACAAGCCTGTTGGGACAAGAAAGTCTTCATTTGCAAGTGGAAGGACATCAAGCAGAGAGCCAGTCTAACTTCTCTAGGGAGAGAGTTCCAAAGTCTGGGAGCAGCCATCAGAAGACCATCTCCTGTGGTCCTACCAAGCATGCCTGTGAGGGTGGCAGGACTGAGAGAAGGGCCACCTCCGAATATCGCAGAACCTGGGCAGGTTTTTATGAGAGAAAACAGGCCTTCATACAGCTTGGATCTAAGCTGTACAGGGCTTTACAGGTCATAACCAGCATTCAAATTGTGCCCAGAAACAAACCAGTAGCTAACAGAGCTGTTGTAACAAGGAACAAAAACTGGGACGTGGGTGGTGCTGTGGTCTAAACCACTGAGCCTCTTGGGCTTGCCGATCAGAAGGTCAGCAATTCAAATCCCCATGACGGGGCGAACTCCCATTGCTCTGTCTCAGCTCCTGCCAACCTAGCAGTTTGAAAGCACATCAGTGCAAGTAGATAAATAGGTACCACTGTGGTGGGAAGGTAAACAGAGTTTCCATGCACTCTGGCATTCATCACAGTCCTCTGTGCACCAGTAACGGTTTAGTCATGCTGGCCACATAACCCGGAAAGCTGTCTGTGGACAAATGCTGACTCCCTCGGCCTGAAAGTGAGATGAGCACCACAACTCCGTAGTCACCTTTGACTGGACTTAACCGTCCAGGGGTCCTTTAACTTTTACCTTTACCTTCTAACAAGGGAGTCGTATGCTCCCTATAACCAGCCCGAGTCAACAATCTGACCACAGGCGAGTGGACAGCTGATAAACATTCTGCACTACGGCTACAGCTCTCTGATATATCAAACTAATACTTTGCATTATATTCTGGTTTACTTTCCCCCAAGAAGCACAGATGTATGGTGGCCCCATTTTACCCCCAGAACAATCCTGGATCACTCAGTAGGCTGTGCGGTTGAACAGGTATCTGAACAAGTTAAAACTGGAGGAAGCAATATGGAGGAAATTATATTCCTTTAACTGATGCAGAATGCAGCAGCTAGGTAGCAGCAACTGGGGCATCCCATTGGCACCAGGTGATACTTTTGCTGTGGGAGCTGCAATTGCTGCCAGTATGTCACCTAACACAGCTCAAGGTTATGCTTTTAGCATTCAAAGCCTTAAACAACTTAGGACCAAGTTACCTAAGGGACCACCATATATCACTTTCTGGCAACTACACACTTCAGATGAGGCACTGCTAAGAGTACAGTGGTACCTTGGGTTACATACTCTTCAGGTTACATATGCTTCAGGTTACAGACTCCGCTAACCCAGAAATAGCACCTCGGGTTAAGAACTTTGCTTCAGGATGAGAACAGAAATCGTGCTCCTGCGGCATGGCAGCAGCAGGAGGCCCCATCAGCTAAAGTGGTGCTTCAGGTTAAGAACAGTTTCAGGTTAAGAACGGACCTCTGGAACGAATTAAGTACTTAACCCGAGGTACCACTGTACTGCGTACACCAGCAGTGTGCTTACTGTACACAAGATACTGGGCTTTTAGCACTTCAGCTCTAACCCTCTGTATTGAGTTATCGACAGAAATTAGACAGGTGCCCAGCATTTTGACATTCATATGGCTCTTGAAGACCTTTTTGTTTAAGAAGGCTTTCCCTGAAGGGTGACCCAGTCATTTTGTGCAGTGATTATTGGACAATGGCTGAAATGGGTTTATTGCCTTTAGCTGACTGACAGCGCTGGATTTAGGGTGGTCAGATGGTTCCCATGCACAGGGCACCAAGCCAAGGGGAGGCAAAATAATAATAATAATAATAATAATAATAATAATAATAATAATAATAATACTGATAAGATCCATTTAAAAAGCAACAGTACCAAAAGGAAGTATTGCGAAACTAAGAAATATTATGGGGGTATGCCAATTTTTTCCTTCACTCAGCGTCCCATATTACCAAAGTCTGCCCCTGTTCTTGATATATTATCTTTTGTATTTTAATCTCAGTTGATTGCACATTGTGTCAGCAGATTTTGGTTGTGAAGTTGTGTATAAATCTGGAAAGAAAGAAAAAGTTCCTCTTTTATTAATTTCCCTGTGGTTTATTGTGCTGAATACAGGCGGCCACCCAAATGGATGTGCAGCTGAGCTAGGACTTGCTCATTCATTCTTCTGAGCTGCCTGAAGAACTTGGCAGATAGTGTTTTTTTTCTATCTAGGAACCATAAAGAGGTTAAGTAATTTGGATCAGGAAATGGGTCAACCGAAAACTGTTTTGTAGAACTCCCTTTGACCTTCTTGCTGGTTGAAATCACTTCTTCTTAAAACTCCTCAGCTTGGCAAGTAAACGTCCAGATGAATGCTACCTTCCCAAACAATTAAAAATGTACTTTGGCTCTATTTGCTGGCATCTTGAAGCATTCAGAGGCACCATTTAGAATAGAAAGTGACTAATGAAAAAGTCTGTCTCCTGGATCTGAACAGGGCAGCTCACGGGCAACACGGGGAAATAGTAATAGATGCTGAATATCCCTTAGGCCAAAAATTCCAAAGACTCTGTGGTTAATGTACTGCAGAATATGAGAATTTAATGCAAACGATAAGGGTCAGGAGAGGTCACAGTTACCTGGGGAACCACCTGGACATTTGTCAGCTTCCTCCAGGGTAGAACTGCACTCCTGGTGACTTCAAGTAATATGAAAGTATTCAGAAGCAGTCTGTTGGGTTCCATCTCATTCCAAATAAAATACATTTAATTGTGTTTAGCTCCCAGATGTACTAGAGGCAAATACAGATATGTGGCTTCTTTATTCTCCTGACAAATAAATGTTTTTCTCCATTCAAATGAGAATGTTGGGACATTGATCCAAAATATCTCAACAGTTGATTCACCACATGCATACATTGTTTGTCTCTAGGTTGTTGTGTTTGGCTCAGGGCTGCATGGGTGAATTGGGAGGAGAGTTTTGGTGCAACTTTGGTGCTACTACCCTGCACCCAAATTCCAAGCCAAAAGGTATCCCAAGAAAGTGTTCAGCTCAGCTTTAGTCTCAGTATTCTTCTTCTGTTTGTTCCTTTCACTGCTGCTGCAACAGTGAAATAACCTGCCTAGCAAGCGTGGTGATTTCGGGATTCTGAAACCCAAGTTCAAATTTCAGTTTAGATGTAAAACTCTCTAGAGGATTTGGGGTGATCCCTTTCCCCCACATGGATAGGAAACATGTAGCCCTCTAGATGTTACTGTACATCTGGCCACTGGCCATTGGCCATGCTGGGTAGGGTTGATGGGCATTGGAATCCAACAACCTCTGGAGAGGTTCCCAGTCCCTAGCCTCAAGAGCTTCATTAATCTCACAAGGGATTCTTTTTTTGTTGTTGAGAGACCAGAATCCAGGTGGGATCATATATTGGGGGAAATTGCCATCTTTCAGTTTAACTAATTTTACTGGATTGTTGTGGTGATAGAACAAAATACCTACTTCCATGTACATTGCATCCTGCTTGGCAAAGTTCAGGCAAACATGATCTATAAATTAGTTCTCCTCAATAAAAGTCAGAGGACAAGTCAAGCGAAACAAGAGAGGCCGTAAGACCAGAAGTCGATTTGCTTATAGGTGACTGCGTTGTGTAGGAGCTGTTTCAAGTTTTATAATTACACAATCTTTGCCCACGCTCATTTGCCAACTGAGCAATAGATTCCCCCCAGCACACACACGCTCGTGCATTTCAATAGCTGCTTTATCCATAGTTGCACAAGCCAAGGATGTAGTCAGCAAACACAGAGTCAAAGGAAGTGAGTGCAAATTGGCCCACTGAGTGGACATTAAAGCAAGCGGTGATATCACTCTTAAAATATAAGAACTCTAACGTAATATACTTTAATAGCTGGGTAATTGCAGCATGCAAAGAAGGGGCTCCTTTGTGAAGGAGCTCTGCTGAAAGCTGTAAGTGAGTGCTCATGACATCACAGCCCATGTACAAGGAATACGTTATTCTCCAAGCTCTGCCAAAAATGGACCAGCCAATCCCCAGATAACGTAGTGGGAGACCAGGAGAGAAGAGTTAATGGGATGATTGATTTACAGCTGGAAAGAATTAGAAAGTCTGTGAGAAGTGACAAGCTGACTTTGTTTGAAAGCTTTAAAAGAGCTCCCCCCCCTAAAAAATATTTCTTTTTACCCAAGGTCAAATGGTTCCATCAGTGTTTTCTTCCTATGCCTGGAGCTGACAGGTGTTCTGTGGGGCTCTTTATTTTCACAGTCTCAAAAAACAGTTGTGAAAGAAGAAAAGCATGAAAATATAACCCCTACTTGAAAACTCACCCTGCATGCATAATGCTGTGGGCAGTTACAGTCCACAACCCAAATGGAGGGTTTCTGAAAGGTTCCAAGGCTCCCCGCTTTAAACCCTTCATGAAGATGCAATGCTGTAGAATATGTACTGTGTCACCCCAAAGCTACCACAAAGCTTATCATCTTCTTGGGGCAAACATGGGAATAAATGGAGTCATAGTGTCATGTGTATAAAAGGTTACCAAAACTGGATATGCAAATTTCAGGGAGCTGGAATTTTTCTACCAAGAGCTACAAGGAAACACATGCCAACTTACCCTGACAAACCTAAGCTAGGTCTGTTGACAGTGCTAAGAAGAACAACTGAATTGGTCCTGTCCCCACTACAAGTTGAGTTGTAGCTGTCCAGTTTGAGAGAAAGAAACTGTATGAGATTTTGACTGTCTGGCAGGGGACTAGAGTGTCAGGCTATGTGCACACATTTAGATCACATAAACCTTACCAAAGAATCTTGAGAACTATAGTTTAAGGGTGCCAGGATCTGTAGAGCTCTGTATGTTACAGTTCCCTGGGTTATTTGAGAAATGCACTATCAACAACAGAAGTTTAATTACACATGTCTTCTATTGTTCCAACAAATAAGGCATCCTTATCATCCTGATCTTCATCATCTTGGAATTTCTCACTGTTTAACCTGAACATAGATATCTTATATGAAAGATACTGCCACCTGCGTTCTTGTCTCTGACAAAAGGAAAATATCTTTTCAGAAGTGTTGTCGAGATAGACCATGCTGCTAATTTGGAATTTCATGGAACCACAAATATTCATGAAAAGGTTAGCACTGAAATAGAGCAGTCTTCCCAAACCTGGTATTCTCCAGATATGGTTGGACTCCTGTTCTCATCATCACTGACAATTGAATGTGCTGGCTTGTGCTGATGGGGACTGGAGTCGAAAACTGCTTTTGAAATCTCCCTCAGTCGGTGCAGCACCAGAAAAATATATATATACAGTGGTACCTCGGGTTAAGAACTTAATTCTTTCTGGAGGTCCGTTCTTAACCTGAAACTGTTCTTAACCTGAGGAACCACTTTAGCTAATGGGGCCTCCCGCTGCCGCTGCACGATTTCTGTTCTCATCCTGAAGCAAAGTTCTTAACCTGAGGTACTATTTCTGGGTTAGCGGAGTCTGTAACCGGAAGCGTCTGTAACCCGAGGTACCACTGTATCTGGAACAGCTGAAAGGAGCAAGCTTTGTACCACTTTTCGATTTCTGAAAGCAAACAATGGCATATTTCATATTAACATTCCTACCCTAAACAGATTTTCTCTTTTGTAAAACCTGTTGATTGCACCCTTATTTTCATTTCCAATTTTGAGATTGAAAAGCATCTTTCCTTTAAGCAACCACAGGGGGTAAAAAGGGAGGGAAGGGATGGGGAACAGTTCCTTGTTGGGGTGGGGGTCAGTTATGCCCCTCTCATTTTCTATGGCCTGTCTGTGTCCTCAGGTTTCTTTTTTTTAAAAAAAGTTAATTATGATGTGTTATGAGGTAGAGGTGTTAGGCTTGACCAACCCAAATTTCAGTTGGGCAAATAGAACAAATCATGTAATTCTTTGAATCCAGACCTACTAAAAAGGGGGGGGGCAGGATTCAACATTCCCTAAACTGTGACTTTTAAAGACTTTTTATCTCTGCTGCTTGAGATTTCCAAAGACAAAAATAAAAACTTTTGTTCTCTTCAGATGGAGGGGGCAAATTTTATTCCACTAGCACCAAATGTAAGCACATTTTGAACAGGAATTCATCAAAGTTGTCTCGATGTACAGCTATCATTGTGCATGCATTCCAAATGTTTCATATTGGGCTGCTAGGGAAAGCAGCCTGCGGGCGAGACAATAGAAGAAAAATAATATACATGATTATACGGCTGACTGAAAGTGATACCAGGAACAACAGAGACATTAGGTTTCAGGCACAGAAGGGAGAAAGAGTAATGACCAAGGTAGAATAGCTGCAATATACAGTTGGATGCAGCTAATTTTTCATTGTGGGAATCTAGAAAACATGTTATCATGTTCTAATTGCACTGACACTTTACCATAACACCCACATAAAACAAGTGTGTCTTGTGTGCATGTAGATAGGCAGATAAATAGATTTCCTTTTGTACTGTCCTTCAGGATCAGAGGGAATACAAATATGAAACATGACCAGAGGCTGAAGTTTCCCTTATTTTTCAACTTTGTCTACAATGGGCAGGATGCTTTTTCAGCCGGAATTCACCAGTACTCAGTTCCTGCACCTCTCAGGTAGGTGCCATTGCCATCCTAAGAGAATGAGGGAGGTGTTCATGGTGAGTTCCAGACCCTCTTTTTCCTGAAAAATAGCACTGACAATGAGATAATTAAATGGAAAAACTTCTCACCTGGCTTCCATGTCATCCTCATCCTCATCCTCATCCTCATTTTATTTGTATGCTGCCTTTAGAGTTAAAATCATGCTCAAGGTGGCTTGGAACATGAAAAGATTTAATTACAAAAGTAGTCATAAATGATAAATCAATCACATCAAAAATTACACAACAAAACTGAACAATTTCCACATAAATCATAATACAGAAAGAAAAAAATAGTCATAACAGCAAGAAAAACCCATAAACAATACTCCAGCCTGAATTACTATGGCTGCATTCACACATTCAGTTTATTCTCTTTTCCCAACATTTCCAGAGCTGTTAATACCTGCATTATATCTGAGCTTTCACACAATGTAAAAGGCACTTCTGGAAGTATAGCAGAATATGGTGCAAGTTTAGCTCTCATTTCCTTGTTATTTGCTGCCAATCTGTTTGCAAATAAAACAGAAATGAGTATGAAACATGCACTATGTTCCTGGAAGTGGCTTTTACAACGTGTGAAAGCTCAAATATAATGTGGAAATTAACAGTTCAGGAAACGTTGGGGAAATTGAATAAATTGTCATGTGAACACAGTGCATAAAGAAACTTGAACCAATTCAATGAACTGGAATATCACCTCCATTGTGGGGGGGTTCCTTGTTTTCACCCAAATTACTCACTTCCATAATTAAAGAATAATGAGCCAAACCATTGCCTTCATTTGAGCTGAACCTCTTCTGTATGGAGATTCCAGCTTTTTTTTTTTTTAAATCCATCTTTGTAACATGCCCAAGAATAATGGGTATATTATTCATTGTCTATTGGGGCTACTGTATTGCTTTACATCAGTCAGGCATTACACTATAGACATGGGACAATGTTAAGGGCCAGCAGAGAGGCCAACTAGTAATGAGGTCCTCTGTATGTTCAAAACAAAAACCCACGACACAGTTGCAACCCTCCAGTTTGCAGAGCTAAGTCAGGGGAGAAGACAATGGCAATGAGGCTTCAGTGTTACAGATGGCAGAGCTGTGGTTTTAGTCAGTTGGTTTCTGCCTCATGTCATTTTGTACTGTCTATGATACTGTCCTACTCTGCGCAAAGGACTCTGGGCTGGCTGAGCATTTTTTCAAAGTAACCCTGGGAAAGAGGTTGGTCTGGGTAGGGATCCTCCACATCCAGACCAATACCCTTAGTGCTTTTTTGGGGGGGTGTACTGTGGTGTTCGTACAGCGCCCCTGGTCATTTCACGGACTATTGACCTGTACACCACTACTTTATCCTTCCACTGCCACCAATTTTGTGGAAAAAACCCAGGGTTCCCCGGTGAAGTATTGAGTCTCAGTCAGGTAGAGTTAACAAAGAAGATTAGAGTTTATTTCAAACACAAGCAAGTTTTAAAATATATTCAAAACGCTGTCACTATTCCCTCTCAGTCTTGTCCCTGTCTCTAACTCACTCTGACTCCTCTATCTCACCCCCCCCCCCAAAGAACCAACCAAACTAACTGTCAAAACCTCTGGGCTGAGCCTCAAAATCAGGTAGGCTCCGCCTCCGGGCTTTCTTATTGGTCAACCTATTAACCCTTTCTCTCCCCCAATACAAACATATCCCCAAAGTATGGGCAAACGCCACAGGTACTCTCATTTTGACTCAAGAAAATCACCATTTTATAGTTTAAATCGGGAAAAATAAATACAGTAAATGGACAAAAGTACAAAGATTCACAAAAAGTTTAGGGGTATGCATACCCCTGTGTCGTCGTTCCCCAAAAAGGGCTGTCCAAACTGCACCAAACCAAAGTCTTAAATGAAAACCACTACCACTACAGTTAACTGCAGAAAACATTCTGACTCAAAACCAGGATATGTAGTAGTAGTAGTTGTTGTTAAACAGATGAAGCCCTGGGAAAGAGAAATTGGGAGGCGGGAATGGCAGCAGCTATGTCACTCCATCATGACCTGCCAGCCACAGGTTTGACCCCTTAGTCATGAAAACCATAAGATGGGAAATACATACTTCTGCTCTTGGAAAATGAATGAGTATGCCAAGCCACTCTGGGATTCTTGGCATACCTGGGTGTTGTTCATGAGCAGACACACATATAGGAACATTTAAGTTTGAGTAAGAAATGGACATACGTAGAAGGTATGGCATTTCAAATTAATACCCCCTACCCATTGTGAATAGGGATTACGGTAAAAAATAAAACCTAGACAAAGTGAATCATGGCAGAGGATCCACATATTGCATTCTTTTTACAGATGAAGTGGTAAGAGGACCAAAATACGGCAAATGACATTAAGGAAGCTAAGTTGGCTCACACCATTGATGGGTTAATGTCATTTTGATAAAATCAAATGGTTCGTGGGAGGGAGGGAGGGAGGGAGGCATGTGATGGGAAGAGGAAGACAACACTGGTGTTTCTGGAACTGAGTCGACTGTGTGTGTGCCCAGCACGGCAGGGAATTCCTGTCATTGCAATTTTCTGACATGTCTGCAGGCCTCATCAAGTGCCTCCCTGACACATTGAGGGCAGTACATTGCCACTAGATGTCACCTAATTGTCCCCAAATGAAGCATCTTTTGCTGTCCCCCACCCCACCCCCCACTGGAAACCCACTCCTGGACAAGGGGCTCCTCACAGGGCAACTGTGAGTCCATTTGGTTAATGACTGATGAATGTGGCGGTAATGTGACTTAAAGGGACTAGAATTTGCCATAACCTCACTCATTAATGGAGCAGAGTTAAAAGGTTATTAATTCTCAGTCAGAGCTCGCCTGTCACCACCGTTAAAGAGCTTTATGGTCCATGCAGCAAAATAAGAGCCAGTCGGGAAGCTGGGGGCATCCCCCCCCCTTTGCTCAGAATGCCCATCTTGCCCCACTGTTCTCCATTTCTTTTCCCCACCTCCTTTCTCACCCCAGCCCCAACCTCAGTTGGGAAAATAATTTGCATTCTTTGCTAATTGAGAGAAGAACAATCAGAGTCCCAGGAAATTTGAACAGACTTCATTACTGACTTAGCTTCACTGTGAACGACGGCCCGCAAAAGGAGGCGTAATCCACTGGCAACGGACCAAAATTAGACTGGGAAGGAAAAGTCAAATGAGATGGAGGTTTTGCTGACAACAGGGTGGAATGGGCCATTTACATTGCAGCCTAGGGATTTCTCTCTCTCTCTCTCTCTCTCTCTCTCTCTCTCTCTCTCTCTCTCTCTCCTTTAATGATATATCGTTAATGATATATCATAGCAACAAGAGTACTGTAGAGGCCCAACCCCAAGGCTGCCCTAGCTGACATACTGTTGGGTCACACACAGTGTTGTGTTTCGCTAGCCAGAGAGAGAGCCACCCACGGCGTTGAGCCCGCGGATGCCAATGGCAATGAATAGCTTTTCATTTCTCCATTGACCTGGTTTATTCTGAGCCAGAACACAATTCCCATGGCTTGAGGAGAGAGAATGTGGCTCAGGAGGCTCCCGAGAGCCAGGTAAGGCCACATTTGACTCCCAAGCCTGAAGCTCCCCAACTCATAAAGCAGAGCAAATTGTTCCGTGCCTCAAAGAAATTAGTCCTGTGATGAAATGGAAGAGCAGCCTTCTGCATGCTGCAAGTTAACAGAGCAGAAAGAACAAAGAAGGAGAAAAGCAATAGAACATTACATCTGCAGTAAGTGGGAATGGGGGTGGCAGTCCAAAAGTTCCTAGCAAACTGGAAGAGGAGTAGGGGATTGTTTCCTCCGTCAAAATGTGGCAATCAGTTTATGCCCTTCAGATGGAAAAAAAGACGAATCTGATGAAGCTCCTGCTCTTACTAAAGATGAAATTCTTAGCCTTTTAGTACCAATTCACCCTGTCTGGTTGATTATTTAATTTCTATACCACTTAATATATTAAATATATATATATCTGCAATTATTATTATTATTATTATTATTATTATTATTATTATTACCCATCTGGCTGGGTTTCCCCAGCCGCTCTGGGAGGCTTCCAACAAAATATTTAAAATACAGTAATCCATCAAACATTAAAAGCTTCCCTAAACAGGGCTGCCTTCAGATGTCTTCTAAAAGTCTGGTAGTTGTTGTTCTCTTTGACATCTGATGGGAGGGCGTTCCACAGGGCGGGAGCCACTACTGAGAAGGCCCTCTGCCTGGTTCCCTGTAACTTTGCTTCTCACAGTGAGGGAACCTCCAGAAGGCCCTTGGCACTGGACTTCAGTGTCCAGGCCAAATGATGGGGGTGGAGACACTCCTTCAGGTATACTGGGCCGAGGCCGTCTAGGGCTTTAAATGTCAGCACCAACACTTTGAATTGTGCTTGGAAACGTACTGGGAACCAATGTAGGTCTTTCAAGACCGGTGTTTTATGGTCTCGGCGGCTGTTCCCAGTCACCAGTCTAGCTGCCACATTCTGGAATAGTTGTAGTTTCCGGGTCACCTTCACAGGTAGCCCCACATAGAGCGCATTGCAGTAGTCCAAGCGGGAGATAACCAGAGCATGCACCACTCTAGCAGTAAAAAAACTGAAGCAACAACAGACAAAACAAAATATTACAATAATATGCAGTTACATACAAAAAAATTACATTAATACAAAATCACTAACATATATAAATATGTCAATTTATTTTCCTTCCAACACACCCTTCCTCTCAGCATATCAATTTATTTTCCTTCCAACACACCCTTCCTCTCAGCCTTTGAGTTCTCACCCAGGGTGCAAACAAGCTCTGAATTCATCCACAAAAGTCTCATAATGAGAAGAGTTCCTGGAAACAGCGGGCATCAGCCTAGTCTCTCACTCTAGATTTGCTTTATAGGGGCAGGTCCAAAGTGGATGGTACTTCCTCAGGCTGCCCACAGCTGCACTCTCCAAATCCAGTTCCAGGTGCAGCAAGTTTGCTGAGCTGCCTGGGGGGTCCAGAGAACGGGAAACAGCCCCTTTCCCCTCCACTCAACAGCTCTTTCTTCACCCTCTGTCCCTCTCCAGCTGCTTTTCATGCTCTGTCTTCTGTTGTAGCCTATCTGTTGCTACACTGGACAACAGGGTCTGTGGCAGAACACAGTCTAACAGGTAGATGATGGCAGTACCTAGAAATTCTGGACTGAGAGCAGAATGTAGCTTTCGTGTAGATACTAATGGTGCAACTTCAACTTTCTTTCATCCTATGCAAGAATGTTCATTTGATGTTTGGCGAGGTAAATTCACACTGTGATTTATGAAGCCATGAACCTAAACTCATCTAGGGTACACACACAGAACTGGCAAAATTCCCCTTCTCTCAGTCAAGCATCCAGATGATACAAAACGGATCTTGGAAGGGAACATTGCAAACTGTTTTTCTCTAAACATTTACAAGCAAGGACATTTTGTGTGTGTATATTCCATGCTTGGAGATTGGAGACACAGCAGCTGGTCTCTCCATTTACAGATGGAGCTTGAATACACTCCAGATATTTTTAAATCTAAATTTGCATTTGTGGGGTTTTTGCCCTTCCCAGATTTCTTTCTCATTTTCCTGAGGAAGTGTAATCACTGCTAGCTCTGAATCTGCCGAGAGCCCAACTTCATTTGATGTGTGCACATGCTTTTAAATGTAGTTCTAGTACCCAAGGTTGGGTCATGTTTAAGCTACCCCTGCAGGCCCTGACTTAAGACTCTGATTCATCTCAACTGGACTCAGGCCCACCATCTCCTCTCAGATGTTCTGTCAGATGGGTTCCATTAGAAGCATCCCCATGGCCTCTGCCCTGAACACTAAAGAAGGGTGTGCCTTGAGTTGGGGAACATCTCAAGAGTTGTAAACCAAGGCAAAGTAAACCAGTCCATCATATGAATCCATTTGATTGCATATTCTAATGCAGCACATTGGAATGGGACCTGGGAGATATGGCTGGCAAGGTCCTTCACTAGTAGGAGAATCCCACATTGAAGCAAATCCTTATGGTTGAACACCTCATTTTTATATATTTAGGGTCTACTGTTAATAGTAATAATATTAGCATTATTGTCAATGTACAACCTGTGTCAAATGAAATTAACCAAGCCTCCCCCCCCCCACAAACACTCAATCTCATTGCATTCTGTGTGCTTGTCGCACAACACACCAACCCCGAAAGTCAGTTGCACTATATTATTTTCTGTTCAGCAGCCTAACAGCCCACAGATAGAAACTGTTTTTTAGCCTGTTGTGTGTTGTGAGAGCTGGACCATAAAGAAGGCTGATCGCTGAAGAATTGATGCTTTTGAATTATGGTGCTGGAGGAGACTCTTGAGAGTCCCATGGAGTGCACGAAGATCAAACCTATCCATTCTTAAGGAAATCAGCCCAGAGTGCTCACTGGAAGGACAGATCCTGAAGTTGAGGCTCCAATACTTTGGCCACCTCGTGAGAAGAGCAGACTCCCTGGAAAGACCTTGATGTTGGGAAAGATTGAGGGCACAAGGAGAAGGGGATGACAGAGGGCGAGATGGTTGGACAGTGTTCTCGAAGCTCAAAACATTATTTTGACCAAACTGCGGGAGGCAGTGAAAGACAGGAGTGCCTGGCATGCTCTGGTCCGTGGGGTCACGATGAGTCGGACACGACTAAACGACTAAACAACAATGACTGATTATACATCTATATCTCCTGCCTGAGAGTAGAAGATTAAAGAGGTGCTGGCCAGGGTATGAATCATCCCTGAGAATTTTTCTCACTCTCCTAAGGCAACGATCCCTTGCGATGCCATCTAGTGGGTTCAGGGGACAGCCCATGAGATCATGTGCTGTGTTCACCACCCTCTGTAAAGACTTTCTGTCTGTGGCTGTCAAGCCAACGCACCACACTGTGATACAATATGAGAGGACACTTTCTATTGTGGACCGGTGGAAGGAGGTTATCAATTGTTGTTTAACATTGTTCTTTCGCAGGACCCTGAGAAAATTGAGTCTCTGCTGGGCCTTCCTAACCACCTGAGTTATATTGTTTTTCCAAACAAGGTCTTCACTAAGGTAAACTCCCAGGAATTTAAAGGAAGAGACTCTCTCCACACAACACCCCCAATATACAATGGGGCTAGTTCCCTTCTCTTCCTCTGAAAGTCCAACACCATCTCCTTTGTCTTGCTAATATTTAGGTGCAAGTTATTCTCTAAGCACCATGTAGATACTTTTGGAACCTCCCCCCGTATGCTGATTCATCTCCACCTGTAATTAGACCCATTATGGTAGTATCATCTGCAAACTTAATATTTACAGTGGATGGATCAGATGAAATACAGTCATATTTATACAACGAGTACAGGTAGGGACTCAGCACGCATCCCTGTGGGGTGGCAGCGCTGAGCTTCAGGGAAGTAGATGTAACAGGCCCAATCCTCACTGTTTGTGTCCGATCCCTCAGAAAGTTTTTAATCCAGTCACAGATGGTAGAAGAAAGGTCTAGTTCCATCAGCTTTTTGATAAGAAAGTCCGGAAGGATGGTATTAAAAGCCAAGCTATAATCAATAAACAGCATTCTAACATAATTCCCCAGTCTCTCCAGATGACTCGCTGCAAGGTGAAAGGCTGTAGCTATGGCACCATCTGTTTACCTTTTTCTCCTGTAGGTGAACTGATGTTTCTCAAAATCTGGTGGAAAACATGTCCTAAGGTGTTGAAGGACCAATCTCTCGAAGCATTTCATCACTACAGATGTTAATGCAATAGGTCTGTAGTCATTTGGGCAGTTAGTTGTTCAGCACTCAAATGGATTTGATGGCCAAGCTCAGGCTCAGCTTGTGCTTACATTAGAGGCAATCCATGGGTGGGGCTACAGAGAAAATCCTGGAGGAAATAGGAGTGGGTAGATGACTATGCCAATCATAGTGCCTCTGTATAACATCTGCATCTGTATAACAAGCCAACATAATACACTACTCACATGCCTCCAATTATGCCTTTATCATGAAGGCTAGAAGCATGCCTCACCTTTTGTTTGTTTATACAGTGGTACCTCGGGTTAAGTACTTAATTCGTTCTGGAGGTCCATTCTTAACCTGAAACTGTTCTTAACCTGAAGCATCACTTTAGCTAATGGGGCCTCCTGCTGCCGGAGCACAATTTCTGTTCTTATCCTGAAGCAAAGTTCTTAACCTGAAGCACTATTTCTGGGTTAGCGGAGTCTGTAACCTAAAGCATATGTAACCTGAAGCATATGTAACCTGAGGTACCACTGTAATGAAAACAGAGACACTCAGTATGCTACACATGACACCTGAGTCTGTTCGTAAGAGCAGAAAGTGAGCATGCAGGATAAGGCAATGGTCCATCTAAGACAGCTAACTGTTCTTTCAGTGGCCAACCACATGCTTGTGGGGAACTTGCAAGTTGGAAATGAGTGCAACAGCATTCTGCCTGCCTGTAATAGCCAGCAACTGGTATTCAGAGGCATAATGCTGGACACATTACTTCCCGTTCAAATCCCACAATAAACTTATTCTTCTAAAGGAAAAATAAAATAAAAATGGAAAATTAGAAATGGAAAACTCCCCTCTCTCTTCTTTTCCTACTAGACAGAAACATTGCTGAATAATTTAGCCATTATTATTTTTTTGCCAAAAGATGACTCTGGGCACTTGTGTATGTACATGAGAGGGATACATCCTCCCTCTTCCAGTGGGAAAGTGCTGTCACCTGGATGCAATCATAGTCTCCATAAAAGTCCCCTTGTTCTGCTTGCAGACACCTATGTGTGCATGAAGTTGAAATGACTTTCACTCTCCTAAAAGGCTTAGAAAAAGGAAATTCCATTGCCTCATACCCTGAAATTCCCATCTATTTATTGTGGTCCAAATGGAATACCTTTTGAAATAAGAATTCAACCTGACTGCAGCAATTTATGAAGAGTCAGAAATGAAGCCTGGAAGATATCAAGCTGGCTGACCTGGCTATTGCTTACTTGTGCTGTTTTCAGTGTCTCGTTCTCCCCTTCATGTCTCCATGCCCAAAATACGCCTTAGAGAATCAAAGGATAGTTAACTGTCACCATGGCACCCAACAGAAGCAGATCAACATTTGACAGCATCTGCAGTTACAACATCTTTTCTTGGGTGCTTCTTTCCTTCTCCTTGAGTGAGTTGCTATGCACCTTATCATTGCTGAAGACAACTGGATCACCGCCCCCACCCCAGCTGGAAAATAAAAGCAAAATTCCAACAGATAGTCCCAGTTTTCCTACCCTTGCTCTCATTCTTCACCATTTTAGTAAAAACACTCAGATCTGCACCAGCTTTGCTTCACTGACTTATCTAGGGCTGGATCTAGACACATCAAAGAAGCGATTCAGTTAATTAAACACCTTGTAAACTCACACAGGGAAATCTGGTATGGAAAGACGGGACTCCACAGCACCATCTGGTGTCACAGTGTTATATCGCATATAAAATGCTTTTTCTTTACCAATCTAGCCGAGTCCTGGGACTAGATGAGCATAAACCCATGTATTGTACAATGGTCATATTTATTGTGCCGTGAGAGGAATTCTAAAGTGGAGCTAGCCGGGCAGAGGAAGAATGCATCCCTCTGCTAGTTGGCTGAAAGTTAACCTCAAGTTGTTTGTGAAGAAAACAGAGGCAAAGGAAAAGATATAATAAATGGGAAGATTGCAATTTATTTCTGCAGATACCACCCACCCACATGAATCTTTCTTACTCCAAAAGAACTTTATTTTGGTGAGAGGGAAAGGAAATAAAAATCACCAGGTTGCCATCTTTCCTGAATAAGATCATGTCTTCATGAAGGGCTTTCCTGCATCTGAAATAAACATCCATTTTATAACCTTCTGAACTACTATAAACCAAGATTAGCTGCAGGTGTTTGCATTACAGAAGATGCCAGGATTACCTTCCCAGGACTACGCAGAACATGTTACTGTTGTTCCCCACCAAAGAGTGTCAGCAGTGGACATGACCCCAGGGTACATAAGACAGTGTTTTCTGGTGCTCTTGTCTTGTTGTTGTTGTTTAGTCGTTTAGTCGTGTCCAACTCTTCGTGACCCCATGAACCAGAGCATGCCAGGCACCTCTGTCTTCCACTGCCTCCTGCAGTTTGGTCAAACTCATGCTGGTAGCTTCGAGAACACTATCCAACAATCTCGTCCTCTGTCGTCCCCTTCTTCTTCATGGATCACTGCCTTGCCGTGGCGAAGGGGCTTGAATAACTCAGAGAAGCTATGAACTATGCCGAGCAGGGCACCTAAGAGGAACAGATCATAGTGGAGAGTTTTGACCAAACATGATCCACCTGGAGGAGGAACCGGCAAGCCACTCCAGTATCCCTGCCAAGAAAACTCCATGGACAAAGACAGCAGGCTCTTGTCTTACTGGTGCACAAGTGGAAGATCAAGCATATTGTGCATGCTTGAAATCATTGTATAATATCCCCAGCCAGCCATACAGATTGGTCAAGATTCACTGTCTATGTGCATTGTGAGAATGGAAGAGTAGCTGCAAATCACCTACATTAGTCCTCGGACTGCCCAAAGTTAACACATGAAAGACCCATGGGGACAAAGCTATTTAGACTGAGAAGAAAAATTAAAATATAGCAGTACTAGCAGCCATGTCCTAATTGCTGCCTTTGCTGAGGCCCTTCTATAGCTTGCACAGTCCAGATTTCACAGATGCCTCTTCTTTGGCAGAAGAAAGGAGAAAGCATAAAAGGGAACTGTCATAATATATCCATACAGCTGATTTAGTGTCCAAACACATTAGACAGCAGAGACATCACAAGTGATGCTTAAATTGGTCACTACATTATCCTTGCCCATAGATCAACTTAAATTAGCTGCAATGCATATTCCATTTTAAAAAATTGGTTCTGCTTCAGATTTCTACCTTACTCTAAGCCTTCATAAGTGACACATTCCAGACTAAACACATCCTGGGCAGCACCTGTGAAAACACCCTGGGTTTATTTTCAGCTGGGCATCACGGGTGGAACTTTCCCTGTTAATGTGGCTTTCTCATGTAGATTTCCCAATGACTAAAGAAGTGACCATGGCACTTCTTTCGTTTCGCTTTTACTCAGTGTCATATCACCAACATCCATAGAGGTAAACACCAGGTCCAAGGCATGTCCACGGCTATGGGTTGCGCCAGACTTATTCAGGGACAGCCCCATGGAGGCCATGCTTTCCACGAAGTCCCGAGCGGCCCCTTGTAAGGTCGTGTCGGCATGGATGTTAAAATCCCCTAGGACGACCAAGCTAGGTGTCTCCAGGAGAACATCCGCCACGACCTGAAGCAGCTCGGACAGGGAATCCTTGGTGCAGCGGGGAGGTCGGTACACCAAAAGGAATCCTGTACTGCCCCTATTGCCCAACTTCCAGAACATGCACTCAGAAAACTGGGTCTTCCCAATAGGACGCCTGGTGCAGACTAATGACTTCCTAAAAATCACTGCAACCCCCCCTCCCCGCCCACATGACCTGGGTTGCTGTGCGTAAGAGAAACCTGGTGGACAAGCAGCGGCAAGTACAGGCCCATCTGCTTCATCCAACCAAGTCTCTGTTACACATGCCAGGTCAAGTCCTCCATCCATGATCACGTCATGGATGGCAGTGGTCTTATGAATCATTGACCTGGCATTGCACAGCAGCACCTTCAGGTCATGTGGGTATCCCTTGCTGATTCTAGTATCCATCCGGTCAGGACCAGACCCGGAGGCAGGAATAGTCCTCAGACAACGACTAAACCTGCCCCCTCTGTAATGACATGGTCTAGTCTTAGCGTAACTCCTCCTCCTACCCGTGATCACTGAGATCAGTTGTTCTCCTATGAACTTCAATGGGCATGCTTCAAAGCAAGAATGGGAAATCTGTGGACCTCCAGATGCTGTTGGGCACCAGCTTCCAAAATCTCTGACCATTGGCCATGCTGACTGCAGCTGATGGAAGTTGGAATCCAGCAATGTCTGAAAGACCACAGATCATCCTTCTGCACTCTGAAGAACGTGGTTTGTGAACTGCAGGCATTGGCCGAACAGTGATGTTCCAAGACATGTCAATTTTAGCAGACGAGGACTCGAGCTCACTTTTCATCCTTCCACCCACCCACCCTCTCTCTTTCCCTCCACTCCACCTAACCCCACCCGTTTTTAATTATCCGGTGCAACAAACCAGGCACCTTTCATGCTTCGTCACCTTTTATGGAGCTTTGATGGTAGAGATTTAATTAAATTAACAGATCCAAAAACAAACTTAGGATAAAGAAGACATATTTCTGGGGTGCTAGGCATAAGAAAATTCATCACTTAACAGTGACATTAACAAATGATGTTCATTACTTATTTTCCAAACGACCAGCTCTGATCTCTCATGGAGATGCAGGGTATTCCAATCATTTTCTTTTAATCATTTCACTTTGCCTGATAAGAGAAGGAAACTACTCACCAGGAAAGATGCATCAAGCTGAAGGATGGGCCCCATTTTTTATGCAGGGGGCTATTATAATTCTTGTCCCTCTGTGTTTCATACTGCAGTGGATATTGGCAGGGACAAAGATGCATATGATAAGCAATACCTTTAATTTTTTGCCAGATGAATGATTAGAGTTCAAGTACCTGAGTTTTCTGTTTGGGGTGTGTTGTTTGTGGTAAAACATTCCAGCAAATGTAGATTATCAGAATAGCTGTGCTATGCAATTTGCAACATTTGCTTTGCTCAAAAGGAAAGCCAGCATTTAAAAGAGGTGTGCAGGTGATATATTAAAAAAGCTTCATTTGGTAATATATACTGAGCCACCTGAGATGGCCAGTGCTGTTCTGATCCAAAAAATTCTGAAAACCTTTTGCCATTTTTGTGTGTGGTGTGTGTGTGTGGTGGCTGCTATCTTGTGCCCCACCCCTCATGCCCCAGAATAATACCAGTTCCAGAGCATTGTGGAGCCATGTGATTATTTGGTTTCCTGAATTTCTCTGCCCACAAATTGGGTAGAGAATTTCAAGTTGCCATCTTCACACAGCTCAATAGTGTTCAGGTTCTGTATAGGTGTTGGTAGAGTAGCACTTTCAACTACATCTTGACCTTCTGGAAATTTTGCTCCTGTTCCAGTTTGGGATCCTTGGTATTCCAAGGAGATGAGCGCAATGACTGGCTGTCAGCTGGAGTGCAAATGGCAGGAGACTCAAGGCAAGCATGTTCAAATATAAGCTAGACCCCATTTTAATGCCTCTTTGTGGCAGCAACGGCAGCAAAGAAAGTTTGCTTCTCTGCCATCATTGCATTTACGTGTGTGCGCTCTCACACACACATACCCCAGTGGTGAAGGATCTATTTCCCACAGGCCCAGGGGATCAGCTGTCGGAGCCCTTGGGAGCCTGCTGTGACCAATTTACTTTACATTTTGCAGTTATAATCAGTCACATCCAGTCTGACTGGGATGCTAGAGTTACTACAGTGGCAGAGATGGATGCAGCCAAGATGCCATCTGGTTAGGTTATTACAGATACTTTATGTAATCTGGAGATGTAGACAAGTTGCTTGGAGGTTTGATGCTTACAGCTTTCTCTTAGTAACCTTGTCTCTCATCTTTTCAGATCAGCTATGACTAGGATTGCAGTTTGGACCTCTGAGGTATGTCTCTTTGAGGGGTGGTGGTGACCCCCTATTATCCTGAAAGTGGAGATAGTTTGGCCTTTAGAAAATAAATCTAGACTCTACTGATTCTAATGACCTGCCTATTTCTGAGCAAGATATTAGAGTGGGAAGTGTCTTCTCAACCCCAGGAAATTTAGGAGGACACTATTTATTTGGATCCATTCCATCCCTACCTGGTGCTGTGATAGAAATCACCTTGGGCAGCCTGCTGCATTGCCATTCCTATTTCTTCTGAAGAAATGAACACTGCTGGAACCTAGCTTCTATTTGCTCAAAAATGACTTAGCTTTTGATATTTTAAGGGGGGGGGGAATCGAAAGGAAGAAAACAAACCACCAGCACCTCATATTTTATTTAAAATTAAGATAACATATACTCACCCATGAAAGGTCTTTAGAATATAATGTGCCCCCCCCCGTCAAGTTGGTCTCCTCCCCAAATTCCTTTTGAAGGAGTAGTGTCAGAGCTTTAGATATCACAAAGCTGCTCCTCTGTTTTACAACTACCAGTCCCAGGAAGTGATGGAATCCATGGTTGAGTGTTTGAAGGTAGCTTTGAGATGGATGAAGATAAACGAGTTGAAGCTAAACACAAAGGGCTTGGAAGTGCTGTGTGAATCTGGACGGAGCTTTGCAACCTATGTTGGATAGTGTTGCAGTCCTTCTTAAAAGCCAGGGAAGAACTCTTTGGGTTCTTCTGGACTTGGTGCTATCTAGTACAGGTGTGCATATGATTGTGGGGACTCACACCCACTAGCCAGGGCTGTCTGTAAATTGGTTCTGGACTGGATTTTACAAAATGCTCAGTTGTGGTCCAAACCAAATCTTCTGGATGATGCACACTGCTCTGATCTATTGAGGTGGTGGTGGTGCCTAGGAATATCTTTTATCATCCAAAATTGATTTGCCAGATGCATCACTATCTGGAGGAAGCAGGATGGGCTTCACTGACAAGCAGCTTGGTTTTATCCAGATTAGCCTACTGCACTGCACTCTGTGTGCTGATGTTCAGAAACTTCAACTGAATACTTGTGGGAGCCGGGCATTTGGATCATGCCATACTGATTTTGAACCAATTGCATGAGCTGTCTATTTGGTTCTGAGCTTAATTTAAAGCACTCTTGAGTCACCACCCCACTTACAGTAAAGCCCTTAAATAGTTTGAATTCAGGTTACTTGAAGGACTTCATGAACCCATATGAACCTTCTGGGTTCTGTCTTCTCTTTGGCCCACCACCTAGACCCACCTAGATTGATGGTACCAGGGGCAGAGCCTTTTCAGTGGTGACCTTACATCTTTGGATTTCCCTCTCCCATAGGACACCCACCTTGGAAGCTTTCAAGTGGCTTTTAAAGAAGGTTCTGTTTTGCTCAGTTTCTCAAATTGATCTTCGTTTTTCCTTTGGTTTAAGTTTGAGTCAGCTGTTGTTGTTTTAACTGTTAATTCACTGCTTTAGTTTTAATGTTGTCTTTATGTTTTACAGATTTTTATTAGCTAATTGCTCTAAGCCATCTTCTGAAGGTTTTAATCTAAATGGTGGGATATAAACACATCAGATAAATAAATACCAATTTCTAGTCAACCTTTACATTAAGTGAATGTTTCTCTGAACAGAGAATAAAGCCAAACTTCCCCAAATACAGCTGCCTGCTTTCTCTCTTTCTTTACACCCCACGATAGGCCAAACTGGCTGCTGGCAGCAAGCAAAGCTCACATCTGCAAAAGGAGAGGTCTCTGTAGGCCTCTAGAATGCCTCACAACTTTTCAATCCGTGTGAAAAAAATTCCCCCAGCTAGCTGCAGCATTTATAGAGGAAAGAGAAGGCCGTCAAGATTGCCAGAGCCTCACCCTAGCTGAAAATGCTTCACTGCTTCCTTCCTTGTATCGAAAGTGATCTAATCATTGGAACTTACACAACTCAAAAATTTATAAGAGGAATAAATAAAACTTCAGTTTGAGTATCTTATATTTATATATCATTATTTTGATCTTATTGGGTTATGATGCACTTTGGCTCACAATTCTGGAACATTGACAGGCTCATTGTTTCTTTCTCTCCATCATGACTCCTTAGTACCAACATTTTGAATCCAGATTCCGTCAGGAGGGAAGTCTTCTGTTTTTAATCTGGCAGAGAAGATTTCAGCCACAAATACAGCATTATGAGAAAAGGTGGACAGCCCTGGTAGGATCTTGAGCCTCATGATGCCAGCCAGTCTGATTGGCTGCCAGTGACCTATGCTGTGATTGGACAAGGATTTCTTCATGACCTCCTCTGCTCTCCAGTGACTTAGAGCAAATGTTGGAAAGCATCACATAATTTTTATTCTTTTATTGGGTTTGTGTATTGGAGCGGGTGCTATAGGATAGCTGAATTGTTTGTCAGATGAACAGAAACCTAAGCCGAGCCCTGAAATCAGGTTTCGGAACGTAATTTAGCAAGTTCAGGTCTAGGATGGAATCAAGTGTGGGAGAGCAGCAAGAAAAAATTGAATTCAGTGCAGACACCAAACAAGAGAAGCAGGCACACCAGCAAAACTTGGAGGAAATGCAGAGCATGTAGCAGTTTCAAGGGAGGGTGCAGAATACTACACACACACAGCAACAGACTATAAACAGGCAGAGAAGCAAAACTTACAGTGAGATGGAGTGCAGTTCCTCTGTTCCAAATATAGTTTACCAATAGCCCCTTCCTTTTCCTTTTCCAAAAGGTCCTGGGAGGTTATAAGCCAGGAATGGGGAACCTGTGGCCCTCTATTTTTAAAAAAATATTTTTTATTGATTTTAACATATAAATTATAAAATGTACCACAAAACTTATCACTTATACAATCTTTTTAGACTTCCATCAGCACCTCTGATGATCCACTGTTTTAACCACTTCTTATGCATTTCTTAACTTTACATCTCTTAACAAATCCTTCCCCTTCTCCATTTTTGCAATACTTCCAATAATACTCCTCACAAAACTTCTTGCAAACCTACAAACGTCGTCTGATCTTCACAAATACTTTTCAAATAGTCCGTAAATTTACTCCAGTCTTCCGTGAATTTCTGGTCCCGCCGGTTTCGAATCCTTCCTGTTAGTTTATCTAGTTCTGCATAGTCCATTAACTTCATCCTCCATTCTTCAATCGTTGGTAATTCTTCTTGCTTCCATTTTTGGGCCAGTAATATTTGGGGAACCTGTGGCCCTCTAGATGCTACTGGACTAAAACTCTCTAGCCATTGGCCATGTTGGTTACAACTCATAGGAGTTGGACCCCGACAACACCCAGAGGGCCACAACTTTCTCATTCCTTTTATAGACAAAGGGACTAGAACAGTGAAATCAGTTTCCCCACCATGGTGCCTCAAATTCAGATGAGCAGGATATCACTGATTATTCCTGACAGTAACTGTGTGGGCTGCTTTTGATCTACTTCTGTTCTTACCTCAGGAACCAAGTTCATTCTTGATCCCTGTCTGTGTCTCAGGTGCAGAGATGAGATCCGGACCTGCAGTATCTTTTGATTAGTACCCCTTTGAGCAATCAGGTAACTGTGGAGTTCAGCCCCCTTGGCAGAAACCAAGAATGAGGCCATAAAATATTTTACCAGCGTCTTTTTTTTTTACAGTGCTGTGCAATGGGCTGTGGGACCTAAACGTGGGGTCAGGGGATGGGAGGTGGGAGCAAGTGAGAATAGTCAGGCCATAAACATCGCCACAGCTGAGGTGGAGTTAGCAGGGCAAGTTACAATCTCCTCCACGGGCGCCCAGAATGCTGTAGAGGAGCCTTGTTCCCCATTCCTCTCAGGCTGACAAGCCTCCCTCTCTTTCTTTTTCCAGCACATCTGTGTGAATTTTATGTGAGAGCTGCATACTTGGGGGATGAGTGCATGTTACATGTTGCTACAAACAGCCCCCATAAACATTGGAGCCAAGTGTGTCTAAATATTACAGCGTATTAAACACCTTTCAGCCTGATCTGTGCACAACCTTGGCAGCTGGGACTGAAATCACAAGCCTGCTCTCTGAATGTGACTTTGGGCTCGAGGCTCTCGGGATTATAGAGCATGAAAAGACATACGAGGTTATCTGAGGCATCTACCACAATGCAACTATGGTGTGCACACCTTTGGACACTGGTGAGGCTTTTACCATGCAATTAAAGCACTACAATACCTCTTTAAACAGCCATGGCTTCCCCAAAAGAATTCTGGGAGCTGTAGGTTGTTAAGAGATCCCTATTCCCCTCCTGGTGGTACGCAGGTGGTGCTGTGGTCTAAACCACAGAGCCTAGGGCTTGCCGATCAGAAGGTCGGTGGTTTGAATCCCCACGACGGGGTGAGCTCCCATTGTTCAGTCCCAGTTCCTGCCAACCTAGCAGTTTGAAAGCACGTCAAAGTGCAAGTAGATAAATAGGTACCCCTCCAGCGGGAAGGTAAACGGGGTTTCCGTGTGCTGTTCTGGTTCGCCAGAAGTGGCTTAGTCATGCTGGCCACATGACCTGGAAGCTGTCTGCAGACAAACGCTGGCTCCCTCAGCCTATAGAGCAAGATGAGCACTGCAACCCCAGAGTCGTCCACAACTGGACCTAATGGTCAGGGGTACCTTCACCTTTTTATTCCCCTCCCAGAGTTACAATTCCAAGAGTGGTTTAAAAATAAATCCCTCTTGCCAGAGAACTCTGGGAGTTGTTGCTCTGTGAAGGCAACAGGACTCTCCTAACAACTCTCTGCACCCTTAACAAACTATAGCTCCCATAATTATTTGGATGGGGAGCCATAACTGTTTAAAGCAGTATCATAGCACTTTAAATGTATGATGTGGATATCACCTTGATTATAGTCCCACAGGTTATGGGCCTGGGCAGATCTCTTTCTTTTTTCCATTCCTCGTGGAAACATCTCTTCTTACTGTCTAGTCCATCATGAAAACCTAGCCATGTTTTGATCCTGCGCAGGGAGAGCTAAAATAGCAGCAAGGATTTGCCCAACAACAGCAAGCAAGTCTATGACTATGTTGAGATTTGAACCTGCAACCTTTAAAAATATCGATGTCGCTGGTGTGCTGCATTTGCATAGGGCAAGCCTTGCTTCAAGCTCCATTTCAGCCACACGTCTGCCTTAATGCCAACCACCTTAATTGTTTGACTGCTAGAGTTTCAGCCTTTCTGCTCTAGTGCTAGACCTAAGAATCTGACTAGTTTATAATGGCTTTTAAAATACAGGAGGCTATAGTATTCGCATCAGTTCATTTGTGCCTTCCCTCTCTAAAATTAATGATGCACCACAAGTTGACAAAACAACTACAAGCAGGGGTGGAATTTTCTTGAAAGCTCAATGTTGTTGTTGTTGTTTTAATTCCCATCTCACTCCTTGGTTTTGATGATCCTCTGCAAGTGATTTCCCTGCAGGGAAGGTGATTGTGAAGGAAAAGCACGAGACAGGATGGGATTCTTTGCTTACTAGCTGGTAAGTGGGGAATTCCACCCTGCATGTTGCTGATCCTTCACAAGTAACTTCCCTAAAGGAAAAAACCCTTCTGGAGCAGCACCCTGCCCTCCCCCAGGATCAAATTTTCCACTTACCAGCTGTTGTGTGGAGGATTGCATCCTGTGGGGTGCTGCTTGAGGGAGTGGGACAGAAAGGAGAGTTGAACAGGAAAGCCTGCATTCCACATCCAAGGGCATCCATCCCCCACAGCCCTACCTTCTCCTGGGAAGACACAGGTAGGTCAAGTCAGGTAGGTCCCCTATTTCATTTCACGGTTTTTCCTTCTTCCTTTCTGATGCCCCAGCCCCTGACAGCCCAAGATAGCTCTGAGCTATCCAGCCCATCCCATGGTGACCCAGGGATTTCTCAACCAGATCACCAGATCCCACCAGATCCCACTGAATCACCAATTTGGTTTAGGCCTTGTCGAAATCCAGTGCACAGCCCTATTATATGCATATGCACTCCAGATTTCCTAAAGTAACCAGCACTCAAACCAATATATACAACCATCTGTATAACTGTATGGGACGCGGGTGGCGCTGTGGTCTAAACCACAGAGCCTAGGGCTTGCTGTTCAGAAGGTTGGTGGTTCGAATCCCCATGACAGGGTGAGTTCCCGTTGTTCGGTCCCTGCTCCTGCCCACCTAGCAGTCTGGAAGCACATCAAAGTGCAAGTAGATAAATAGGTACCGCTCCAGCGGGAAGGTAAACTTCGTTTCTGTGCTCTGTTCTGGTTCGCCAGAAGCGGCTTAGTCATGCTGGCCACATGACCTGGAAGCTGTCTGCAGACAAACACTGGCTCCCTCGGCCTATAAAGCTGGATGAGTGTGCAACCCCAGAATCATCCATGACTGGACCTAACTGTCAGGAGTACTTTAATTAAATATGTTAATATATTTAATTAAATTAATAAATTAAAACTATGCTGCAAAAAGATAGTATCGCATGATGCATGACACAGGTATAATATACATATTTTTGTATATAGTTTATTCATATAGTGTGGCTTAGATGCAAGCAGGCAGTGACTTCAAGAGGCAGTCCGGATGTGGGCAATGTGCAATCTGCTTGGAAGTGCCAAATTCAATGTAATTGGGTTCTTCCTCCGTTCCTAACTTTACACTCCAAACCCCCATTTACTGGTATGGCTGGACAATGAAGGATCTGGCTGCTTCATGAATGCATCATGGTTCTTGCTCTGCCTGGGGAACAATCAGCTGGCCTGGCTGGCCTAAACAGTCCAAGGCCTCACAGGGACCAGAGGGGGAAACCTCTCCCTTCTGTTTTTTATCCCTAGGCTATAAACTGGGAGGCCTATTCGGACCCCAGCCAGGGCTTTCTTCAGGCAAGCTGGGTAATTGGTTTGACAGCAGTCAGGCAGTTAGAAAGCTGGATTCTTGCCCCATTTAATAATTTAACAGAATTATATACTGCTTAATCATTAAAAAAAATATCTAAGAGGTGCACATAAAACACTCATAAAAGCAACATAAATTTAATAGAATAATTTGAAATGGTTCATAATATATACATCATGCATGGGTGAAACATGTCAGGAAAAACCCGAGTGAATCAAGAAATTTCCCACTCCCATGCCAAACTCTGTGTGACTTGCAGACAATATTGTTGGGGGCAAATTTAATCTACCTGCTGTCATGTTGCTCTGCTCTACACTGTGGGTACAAATAAGCAATCTTCATGTGACTTTTCATAGGACTGTGCCCGTATTCCTTTTGTGTGGAAATGTAATGTGGAGCTGTGCATTTTCATAAAACACTGCCAATAAACAAGGACGATCTTGTCTGGTTGTCCCATTGGTTGGATGATTCTTATGATTCTTTATATATGGTTTACCACTGTGCATGTGTACCCCAGTGAAGCACCCCATAAAAAAGAACCTCTATGCAGTCATAGTAAAATCACATCCAGATTGCTTTTTATTATTTTATTTTATTTTATTTTATTTTATTTTATTTTATTTTATTTTATTTTATTTTATTTTATTTTATTTTATTTTATTTTGATGCTGTGTTTTATGAATGAGGGCATGCAGATCGGTAACACAAACTGGAGGACAAAACATACAAGAACTGAAGGAATGGGGAGAGTCTGTAAACTCGGAATTTATTTCAGGATTACTCTTAGAAATTTTAATTAAGTCAGAACACAGGAGGAGCAGAACCTAGAGTGGAGCAAACGATAGAATGGAAAGACAAAGAAATAGAACAGGGAAACCCTCCCAAGTTCAACTCTCCCACTGGAACCATTTTTTTCTGAGAAAATATCAAAATCTTTTCTTTACCTCATGCCACTCCCACTCCAATGCGCTGGAGTGATGCTATTTCCAGGGTACTGTGGAGGGTGCAAAATGGTGGCCATGCTGCCAACACAGTTGTTGCTGCTGTAAACTATTGGAGAATGTATATCCTCTCTGAAGAAATGTGCTCAACTGGTCCCTGCACCCCACCTAAATAGCTTAGGGAATTTTGAGGGACCATTTGCACCCAGCTCTAATTTTGAGGAACTAGGTTACAGTGGTAGGGCATCTCCTACCCTCCCACTGTTGCCAAAACCTCCCCTGTTCATCTTCTGCCTGCAGTTTACAACGATAGATTTACAGGTTGCACAAGGCCAGAAACTTGACTGCACATTCTGGAGCACCATCTACTGGTGTGTGGGTTTACTTGCTTCTTATAGTTTGGGGTAGAGAGCATCCCTGTGACAGGTGGTGATGCATAAACCACATATTTATTATCTCTCCGGAGATGTATTCCAGCCAGATGTGTCTAGTGAGGTCTGCCCAATATTGGACTTCTGTGTCCCTGAAGAACATGATAGTCTGAAGGCAGGTCAAGGAAGCCAGATGCTCTTCTTTTCCATGGCAGAAGATTTGGGGCTCTTCAGAGTTGTGTTATGATAATAATTGTTATATATTTTTAAAATACGTTAACACTCAAGCATGGCTGCAGAGTAAACCCATGCTTCTTTACTAAGAAGTAAGTCTCATTGTACCAGTATTCAGTGGAACTTACTTCCAAATAAGTTTGCATAGCATCACACAGGTTAACTAATCATAATGGCTAAATAACCCAAAGAACTCTATAAACAGATGCAAGCGAGAATGATGATCAACAGATGCAAGCACAGCCATGCCAAATGTTCATTAATATCAAATTTGGGGAAGTCGAACTAGTGATTTTACTGGGTAGACTACCCCCCCCCCAAGCAGCTTCTGTATGTGAATATTCACCTTCCCGAAACCCTCACTCCTGACCTGGTGCTATTGTTTCCCATCTAGATGATAGTTCCTTCTCCTTCTCAAGTTAGGCACATGGGTGATTCCATTATCAAGGATTATGGAGTGAATCAAGTTGCAGCATGCAGCATGATGGTGCTACTGTACATATATGTCAGGGATAACAAAACCATCGGATGTGGTGACGTGTTGATATCATTTAGGGTAAATGAGGACACTTGAGAGTGTGGGCAATTTGAGCCAGCAGAAAATGGGAAGCAGTTTTGAAACCATTGAGGGCAAATAAGGGCAATTGGTAGCAAGGCAATTTAAGGGAGCAGAATGGGAAGACACACACACACACACGGGGCAATTGACAGTGAGGACAGCTTACACAAGGGGAAAGAGGGAAGCATTTTTTTTGTTCTGTGCAAAACCTTTGCAAAAATGGTGCATAGTTCCTTTCAACGCATCGCGAAACCACTGACATGAAAATCGGCTCTTGGGGGGGAGAGAGATTTATTCCTGATTGGTAAAAGGTGTTTTTTCTGTTTATAACCATATTGTTTACTTCAATCAGCCATGCTAGTCCTACTATTCTGCTGCTGAGCTATTCAAGCTCATTTCTGCTTGGGACTATGTGGGAGGGGGAGGCTGCCTTTATCCCTGCTTAGTGCTTAGTTCAACGAAGCATGGAGGTAGCTTTTTCATGCTGCCTCCTGTTTTCTAATTTTTTGAGGCTTGATTATGAACCGCAGTTGAAAAGGGGTGATGGCAAAGACAAGGGATCAACTCTGCTGAAGCAGGCATCCATTGCATCTGCAGTAGCTTCACTTTGGAACAACTTCCAGTCTCTGCAGAACAGACTTAGGCTGCCTTTAGGCAGAGCAACCCCACCACCTTCTACTCCTTTCTGCAGAAAGAGCAAAGCAGGGGAAATTGAAGATGTCTCTGGGTCTTCATCACCTCTCATAGGATTCCCATGGACTGGTGGTCTGGAAGTTAGTTCTGCTATCACCTGAATACTTAAACCAGTTATTTATCTATAAAAATTTGGGTGGCATGATACATCCTGCAGCCCCCACCCCACTCACATTTATCCCCATGCATGACCCAGATTCTCTTAATGGCAGCTGCACTCTCTTGTAATCCCCTTCCCTATACAACAGCTCTGCAGTGTAATCCCTTACAGCAATGCTTCCACCCAGATGCCCTGGCTTGTTATCCTTTTCTCTGCCCCAGGCTGCTCCCTTCTTCTCCAGGTTCCCCTTTTGCAAGCTGGAGGAAACCAGTTTCAGTACTTCCCATTGCAGACATGTGCAAAATCTTCAGTGAATATTCAACACCTTTGACCTACCCTTTTTTAAAAAGAAGAAGTCGTCTAATAAATCTAACATGTACAGTGATACCTCGGGTTAAGAACTTAATTTGTTCTGGAGGTCTGTTCTTAACCTGAAACTGTTCTTAACCTGAGGTACCACTTTAGCTAGTGGGGCCTCCCACTGCCGCCGCCGCGCAATTTCTATTCTCATCCTGAAGCGAAGTTCTTAACCCGAGGTAATATTTCTGGGTTAGCGGAGTCTGTAACCTGAAGCGTATGTAACCTGAAGCATCTGTAACCTGAGGTACCACTGTAATGCAATCCTAGAGGTGGGGTGGGGGAGCTCAGTTTGGCCTAGTTACATTTCCAAAAACAATATGCAAAGCAAAGCACAACAATCGTTTGAAATTTGCACTTTCGTGAATTTTGCAGTGCAGTTCTCCAACTGGAAAGTGATAGGAAAACATGTGTACTGGGAAAAGAAAGGAGAAAACCACACACATACAAAATGGATTATATTAGGAGAAATCACAAAAATGAGTGAATTCCACTACTAATGCTGCTGAATATTTGTAAGAACTTTTTTTTTTTAAGATTTAAAAATCTGCAAACTTCTGCACCAGTGTGGCAAATTGAAATTAAATCAGAAAAATGAGAAGCCAAAAGCAACCAATATTGGCACATTCGTCCATCTCTATGTGATTTTAAACAAGTTTACTCAGAAGTAAACCTCCCTCAATTCAATAGGATTTACTGTTCGGTAAGTATGTATTGGAATGCAGCTGCGCAGTGCAAGCTTATGCGTTTGGATTGGCAAATCATCACACTGTGTTCCGTGAGGCTTTCTCCTTAGTAATGGTGTATATGCCGTACAGCACAATCCTATACACGTCTACTCAGAAATAAATCCCAGGTAAGCAGGTACAGATAGGATTGCCATCTTAGCTGGCTTCATTGTGATGCAGCAATTGTTTTTGCCTGCGTCCCTTTGATGCAAAACAGCTTGCAACGTTCCTGCTCATATGTTGTACTGATTGGCAGGAAGAAGTGCAACTCGCTTGCGCTTCCTGCAGCCTGCTGTGCGGTAACATGCAAAGCCTACAGAATAAGGCCCTTAACTCTATGCTCCTCAGGGGACTTATATATGCATTCCATTCTATAAGTGGAAAACAACATAAATCCCAAACCGAATATACTGCCTAGACAAGAAGTAAGGTGGATTGTAAAGATTTATGCTTTATTGCACAGATGTTGAGAGTGAGACACTAAATGGATGGGCAAAATGGAGCTGCTTTGCTGTATACATGTGTGAAAGCACAGCCTTTCAGGAAAAGTGAGAGGGGGTGTTCTGAGATGTTCCCACAGAATATGGAAGAAGAGAAGGGGGGGGCTGTATAATATTTCCGCATGTTTTACATGGATATAGGATCTGACATATTAAAATGAAATGTTAATAAATTCTGAAAGGAAGAGTATAAAAATATGTCTTGTGATGTGTGATGGGACCTGACAACTTGAAAGCTGATTCCATGTTTCCATTCTTGAAGTAGAAAGAGCATAAGAGAAAAACCACAGAGTCTGTCCTAGGAAGAGACAAAAGAGATGGGGAATGCATTCTCGGCTAATCATATCTTATTTATCAATAGAAAACATATTCAGCCTTTATTTCTGTGACACGTTATAAAGTAATGTTCATTCTGTGATGCTGGCAACTATTGGAAGTGCTGTAGCAGGGATCATTCAGTTTCTAATTTAAGGGTTAATAATGTTAGAAGCAAGTCACCTAACCAAGGGTGGGTTGATGGAGGTGTTGCTTTGCAACCAGGCAAAGTGACATGATCTTTGCTGAGGTAGCGTGTGCCCTGATTGGCTGTGTAATTCTGAGGGAGTTATTTCCTGTGAGTGTTAGACTGAATGTCTCCTTGCTATGTACAAAATATAGACTAAGAAAAACAAAACTCTCTGTTCCTTTCTCCTCAAAGTAGACACTGTTTTTATTCCATTTTGGTCAGTAAATTGTTATCAGGATTCATTTTCTCTCTGAACTCCATCTGTGTTATTTGCTAACAGCCTCTTCCAGATGAAACATTTACTGACCAATCATCCCAATTTGTTTTGACAAAATTTGTGCAGGTATTTTATGGCATTGCTTATTATCCCGTACTTTCCACTGTTGTTTCCCATGAAAAAAATCTAATTTTTTCCCCTTAGGGGCAGGGAGGAGATTTGCTGCACAGATTCTCTGTTATTGCACAAAGGACATCTACTGTCATTTACCTAAATGTGTATGAGATCCATGCAAAACTGAAGCATGCTGGAAACACCCCATGATGCTACTATTATAACAGTATTAATAACTATTGTTCATCACAATAGACAAAACAGGCACAGGGTTCAAAAAGCAAGCAAGTAGGTACTAGTAATACTATACCTAAAGAGAGGGGGGGGGACTAATAATAATCTACTGTTCTACTACACTTGTTTTCTAGGCACTGTATGGAGAATATAGTGCAATGTTACTATTGAGCAGACAGCAGATATGCTAATACTCAGAAAAAACTATATTATAAATGTTCATTAATTTCACTGGGTCAACCCTGAGTAACATTTAGTTGACTACCACCCACTACTTTTACTACTACCGATAGTAACAGCAACACTTAAAAAATATTCTATGGAAAGAATATAATAGACAGATCTCTGCTGGAGTAGTATACAACCTAACAGAAGATGCAAAAGGAAAAGGGGATAGGAAAGGATGAAGGAAAACAAGGAAATTCAAAATTCAAATACGTTACATTCTGGTGGAAATTTCACTGATATGTAAATGAACAATGATGATGGTGATAGTCATAATAATATTTCTTTTTTAATTATATCCTGCCCTCCCGGGCCAAACTGGGCTCAGGGCGGCTAACATCAAAGTATATAATACATTAAAACATAAAATCCAGTAATTTACTGAAATACAGATTAAAATCAGAATAAATCAGATGGCAACCTACAGTTTATAACTATAACTATCGGGGTTATAGTTATACATTATTTCAGGTCTAGATTTTCACTGGCCAAATCCGTGGCACTCCTGTGTTTTCACTCCATGTTTGCACTGAGTTCAAATGTCGTCCTGATTTTGCAGAGTTCCCTAGGAACGCCTCCTTTCCATTTCCCCTGCACGTAATTTCCAAGAGTCCTAAAGTGCAGGTGCTCCGCAGCCTCCACCTCGTAACTCCCCTCCCCTCCCTTCCACACACACATACAACATACGCCCGGCAGCACAAGGAGTTATTCTCAATGATGTGGCTTTAATAGAGCCGAGGCTGTAGGTGATGGAAACATGTAGGAAATGCTGTTGAGCTCAGGGACAGCTGGATAAACATGCAGGACTCTTGGGAAACAGGGTGGGTGGTAAGGGAAGAGGAGCCGAGAGGGGAAGAATTCCCTGGGGAACAAGGGGAGAGCTTTTTTTCCCCTGAATGATTCTTCAGCTTCCCCGACCCTCTTGGTGCTTTGTAGGCTTGTGAACACCGGGGCCCCCCAAAGCCCTGGGTGTTGGAGAAAAGCAGGATTTGCAAATCACTCTTAGAAAGGATGGAAAATATAAAGTGACTGTGTCCACCAGTCCTTGCTCATTAGAATAAAGGGACTCCTCAGCGGGTTGCTCTTTAATCTCATTTATCCTCATATTGTGAGCAAACCCGTCTGCTAATCCATCTGTCTGCCTCCCCATTTATCCCCATCGATGGCTGTCTCATGGAGGTATTTGTTAGGGGTGTGTACAGGCCCCAAGATTCAGCTTGGATCTGTATCTGTGCATTAAAAATGATCTGTGTTCTTTCCACTTCAACCTATGTTTCAGGTTCTGATGTGCTCTGTATAAAATGAAGCACTAGAATGGAGAAGCTAAAAACTATAACTTTGCCCTTTTTGACAAAGTGGATGAAATTTAGAGGCCCAGGAGCCCCTCCAGAGGAGATTAAGCCTGCCAAATTGCAGGCAAAGAGGTCCAAAAGGGTTTCTGTGTGTGTGTGTTGGGGGAAGCAAAAGGGATCCACTTTCCTCCACAATCATTTATTAGGAGAAAGGGGGGAATTTTGCTGTTAATCTGTACCTTAATATAATTAAGAGGTGGATGAGTGGTGTGCATTCTTGCTTGTACATTATAAAAAGAAGTCTGTTATGCACCAGTCTTTCCTTTGGAGAATTCCAGCAAAAACAGAAAGAGGACAGAAATTGCTGATGTTCACTTATTCGTCTTACTTTTGAAACAGAAATCAACCCAGTGAATACAATTGGTAACTGCTGTTGTTGCTTTCAGTCTGCAAACAATATGTGATTGACTACACTCCCCGCGCGCGCGCACACACACACACACACTTTGCATTGCTGTTTGCTTTGCATTGAAATGAATGGGGTGGAATAACGTAATGACAATGAGTTGAATTCAACGCTGGGTTATTACAAATGTTCCATCTGTGCAAGCATTGCAGCTTGCCAGATTGAATGATCTCCTTCTCCTCCCCTTGCACACTGTTCTGGGGGTTCTCTTGATCCCTCTTGAGCCAATTTTGGAAAGACCACGGGGAGGGAAAAGAGGGCGGAAACCCTCCATTGTACAAGAGGATGCCATTGAGCAGGGCTTACACTGATGGAGCTGATTAGGTGAATACTGCCCAAAGTAACTATGTAATTTACGTACTTGATTATGTAAGTAACATACTTTCATCCCAGTGGACAGCAATATTGCTGACATAGTTTTGAGTGGAAGGGAAACTGTAGTGGAACAGAAACACTGCTGCTCAGTTGGTTAGAGCTTGGTGCTGAGAATGCCAAGGTAGCAGGTTTGATCCCCATAGGGGACAGCTGCATATTCCTGCATTGCAAGGGGTTGGACTAGATGATCCTCAGGGTCCCTTCCAACTCGACAATTCTATAAAATACAGGTCAGAATGGAAAATGATGTATTCTTCCATGCCTAGTCACAAGCCACACCTCTAAGCCAGGTGAGACAGTACCATGTCAGCTCACGTCCGAATGGACACTACTGCAATTGCAGCGAAGGCTGCAGAGATTGCTGCAAAACTCAGCATATAAAACCACCAGGATGCTGTCTGGGATAAAATGGGAATAGAATTATTCTGATGAATTATTACAGTCCTATGCATTCAGGGGGTAAATCTCACTGTGTGCAAAAAGGGGGTTACTCCCAGGTGTGCAGAGTTTTCTGGCCTGAATGGCATCAATACAGGAGAAAATGTCACCTTTAAACATGATGTGGCAGTTGTCATGTGTGTGAGAGAGATTATTGGTACTTTCCCTTAGGCTCAAGCTCCACTGAAAGCCTTGCTAGTTCTTACCTCTCTTTTCTCCCCTCAGAAATAACTTTGCCCTCACAAATACCATAAGAAAATATTTTTATGTGCAAACAGCATCTCTCTTTCTCTCTCACACACACCATTCAAGCCAGCTGCTGTCAGTGGCAACAGGACGTGGATAACATCAATTCTATTGACATTGCCCAGTTGAAACTCTGCATCCCAAGGGATGCCCAGTTTAACCGAGTGTGGTTATTAATATTGTATCATCAGCATCCAGATGGTAGAGAGAGAGAGAGAGAGAGAGAGAGGAAGAGAGAGAGAGAGAGAGAGAGAGAGAGAGGCAGTTTTCCTGTACTTCATTGAAGTCCTTCAGAGGTAAATTGTTTCAATTTTGTTCCTTTTGTTTCCTGTGGGGGAAGCAATGCATTAACTACAGTATGTTCTTCAGCTGGACAAATAAGTGTTTGTCCTTTGGGGGGGAATTTGGGGGACTTAGGGTGACGAGTGCATCTGCACCAGCTCAGAACATGCAAAAGAAGGGCCTGCCCTCAAAAGGGCACAATCCACTCTCTTGCAATAACATACACAACTTTCCTAACATCACATCGATGTTCTGTCCATGACAGAAGATGCACAATGCAAGAATTTGCTTTCGATTCTTGCAAATGTTTACCAGAAGTTGCATATAGCCCCAAGGCAATTAATTATTAAGAATATAAGAACAGCCTTGCTGCAGCAGCAAACGACTAATTTAGAAAAGCAGCCATCCTTAAATTGATGCCCTCCAAATGTTTTGGATTGCAACTCCCATTAGTCCCAGTCAGAAAGTCCAATGGCCCTGCAGTGGGGCTTGTAAAAACTAATGATTTGTCAGAAGTTTATATTTTCCTGCAAAAATTCCCCCTACTCACCCACATAGGCAAAAATATTTCATTGCCCCGTTTACACTGGTGTTTAGCCATGCTGGCATCTCATCAGACTTGTAATAACATTTCTCATCCATACCATGCATTTTCTTGGAGCTCCTGGTTATAGATGATGTGCTATTCCTCCCTTTTTAAGCTCCCAGAGTGCAAGCCACAGGTTCTCTGTGGAAAGTATAGGTCAAGGGGTCCCCTACTCCATACAACTTTCTTGCTCCTTCTACTGCTATGGGATAGCTGTGTTTACCAGGGAAAGGCTACTGGATTTCTGGCTCAACATTGAGTTTACCTCATCTAGGCAAACAAGCCTTGTCTTGATTCTGTTTCAGCTTGTTGTCTCTGCTCCGCTATCATCTGTGGTTTAAATAATGGCTTGGGGAATGTGGGAAGGTTCTATTTTTCTAAAAAAAAGGTGCCACAACTCACCACAAACACCTCCCTTGTTCTCCTAGAATAGCACCCACCTGAGAGTTGCCAGAACTGAGTTCTGGTGATTTCTGGCTGGGGGAAAAACCCTGCCAGCCACCACTATCCTAAACCACTTCAGGTATACCTGGTAAGGCTGGGTGAGACATGGAGTGGATTCATCTAACACCCTGCAGAATATAACAGTAGCAGCACTTTCTTTATACACTTTCCTATTCAGTATACATAGTCTAACCCTCCACATTCTTCATCAGTAAATCCCACTGAGTTCAGTGATGCTTTGTTGAAGGTAACATACATATGATTGCAGCCTAAGGCTCACAGAGGACTTGTGCCAATCCAGGGGGGATTCTCCCCATGTTAAATCACAAACTGCTGTTTGGGAAGCAGCTCATTTGGGCTCACAAACCACTTTCCATAAGCATCTTCATCATCTTTGTTTAAGGGTCTTCATCCAGTCCAGAACTGCCTCCAGACATTGGTCCAGCACCTGCAGAACTTCGTCTGATTCTGCATCAGCCTTGTCCCTACTTGCCGTTTCAGCAAATCCATGGACCAGGCACTGGTGATCTTGCCACATCCGATGCACACTTACCTTGGTAGAAGTCTCAATGAGCACAGTGGGGCACCGCGTCCAAATAAACAGGGATAGGATTTGCTTTCTGAGTTGGTTTTGCTGCAAGAGGACAAGAAGGACAATGCTCTCAGCTAAGTGCCCAGATCTCAGCGGGGCACTGCGAAGCAGGTCTTTAAGTCATGTAAACAACATTGCACAACAAGTATCTGCAATAAAAGATGCCAATGCTGCAAGTGATTACAAAGAGAGAACCTCCCCTCCCAATTACAAATTGCGAATGGTAAACTAAGTGAATTAATCAGAGGGTTTGTACACACATTATGGTAAGAAATACAACACCCTACGGTAAGAAAATCATTGTACTGCACCCTGCGGTATCAATAAATGTGCCAAGAGTGTGTGATTAGCTTCCCCACATTCTTTATCTGCAGTGTGGTGTGTGTGTTCCCTTGGAGAGATCAGTTAGTGAAGAGTAATGGATCCGTGAGTGGTTGCTGCTTCCACCTGGGAGCCTTCAATTACATTGCAGACTCCAAAGAGAGCATCAGTGCAGCTGTGAGAACACTTTGCAGATGGGCAAGCTGAGGCCAAGTGAATGTCTGGATCATGAGATGAGCCAGTCAAAGACCTGGTCAGAAGGATGAAGATGAAATGGGGAAACGCTTGTCTAAAATAGAAATTACATTAAATTGGTGGCTATGTTTTTAAACATTTCAGCTCTTTTGCAAGATATTCAGATGTTCCATATTGCACACCAATCATTAAATACTGTGGAACAGGATATTTTGGTTTGTTTTTGCAAACTGTCTCCCAAGAAACCCTGGTTTCTTTGCAAGCTCCCTTACTCACTCCATCCAGCAGCCTTCAGGTTTGGGGATGGTAAAGAGCCAAGACCTGCTTTTCTTTGCCAGTGCAAAATTAGGAGGGCATTTTAAGGTTCCTAGTCGTGCATTAGCAGCCGTGTCTCTACCTGATTGGCAGCTGTGTCTCTATCTACCCCACATCTGTGGGCATGGTTTGGAGAAACCAGCCTTACGGGCCAAATTTAAACCCCTGGCAGGCAAATTTGACCTACAGGTCAGAGATTCCTACCCCAAGCCTATATAGTTCACTATCTGTTCCTACACAGACAAAGCAGATACCTACAGGAAGTCCACAAGCAGTATGGCAGGAATAACCATCCCTCATTTCCACCCCCAGCTGAAATTCTGAAAGATCTCACCTCAATGACTCACTGGATATATATATGGAGGGAGCACGTAATATCTCAGGCCACCTTGACTAGATAAGCCATAGATGTAGTGAGGATTCCAGCACTCCAGGGTATCTCCCCTACCCCAGTGCTTTGTGCTGGTGGGCTGTGAGAAGTAGGTAAGATATCTAGGTAGAGGCATCACTATAACCATGCCTTAGGGTTAACTCCATCTGCTTTGCTCATTCCCTACCCACATTGAACTGTCTTGTATCAGCTCCGTTGATAATTAGCAGCTGTCAGACATTGGAATCCGGTCAAGGCAACCTTACCTTCTATCAAGGTAACCCAATGGTAAAGGTGGGAGGCCATTTCAAACTCAGGGGCCAGATTCCCTTCTGGGCAACCTTTCGAGCCACTCAGAGTGGCTGGGGCATCCCTGCCAGATGGGTGGGGTAGCATTAGCATTAGTATTTTAGTATTAGGGACGCGGGTGGCGCTCCCGTTGTTCGGTCCCTGCTCCTGCCAACCTAGCAGTTTGAAAGCACATCAAAGTGCAAGTAGATAATAGGTACTGTTCTGGCAGGAAGGTAAACGGTGTTTCCATGCGCTGCTCTGGTTCGCCAGAAGCGGCTTAGTCATGCTGGCCACATGACCCGGAAGCTGTACGCTGGCTCCCTCTGCCAATAAAGCAAGATGAGCGCCGCAACCCCAGAGTCTGCCACGACTGGACTTAATGGTCAGGGGTCCCTTTACCTATTTTAGTATCATATGTTAATGGTGGGCAGAGTCCTAGGCAAAAGTGGGTGGGGTAGCAGATGCATGCTGGGAACTCAAGGACATGTTTCAGCCTGCAGAAACCCTCACAGAAGGTGCAAAGTAGGGCAAGGGTGTGGCCCGTGGAGAGTTCTGGGGCCAGACAGAGGGGCCAGGACAGCCATATTCAGCCTGAGGTGCCCCACCCCTGTGCTACTGAGATCTCAGTCACAGGCTTCACTCCCTCTTCTCCATTGTAAAGGGAAGAGAAAGGAGTACGTGGCTGCTTGCAAATGGCCTTCCGCTCTCACTTGCCCGAAACCTGCTTATGCTTTGAAGGGTGCCAGGAACACTGCGCAGCAGCCCAAATGTGTCGCAGCGGCAGCTGCTTCCTCCAGGTATCCTTCGGCTGCGGGGCGTTTGTTTGCTTTCTTTCGTCACCCTGAGAGCCGTGTGGCCTGAGCTGACGATAGCATTGAAAGGGACAGTGTGTGCTCCACAGAGCATGTCGCTATTGCAAATACCACAAGCAAAACAGCAAACAGATGTCGTCCAAGGGAGTTCATAAATTTTTGATGGTGAGCCGTGAGCCATGCAGGGAAGGGAAGGGCCCCACCATTGCCCACCAGAGATGTGCGCACTGGAGCTAATTGACTTGCTAGAAAATGTAACAGCATTACCGACAGTGGAAGCGAGCAGAGTTCATAACGCTGCAGTTAGTGAGTTCTAATCTGGGGTTTAAACAACATTAAGATGGGCAGAGGAAACGGAAGGGTAATTGCCCTGCCTTCCCTTATTTGTGGAAAGCATTTGTCTTGAAATGTTGACGTTCAGCCTTTTCACATAGGTGTAGGGGGTGGGTGTTGCACATTGGCAAGATGCAATTGCCCCATGTATTAAAATATATTTAAAAAATAAGACAGGATCTTTGAAGGGGTAAGATTGTGCCTTAAGTTGCTGTAATGCACCTGAGTTCTATACACCTCCCTCACAGTAGCATCTCACCTCATAGCAGAATGTCCTGTGATATAGCACATACACACAAGAAGGAATCAATCCATTCATATGTGTGGTTCTTACTGTAAGAACTTCTGCACTCTATCTCTGTCTCATATGTCTGAGTCAGTCACACCAGTCTCATCAAAGTGGAACAAGGGTGGGCATGCTTTAGGGAGATACTTAGTCTACAAGCAAATTCTTTTTCTCAAAGAATGCTGGGCACTGACATTTGTTAGCAGTTGCTGAGAATTGTAATTCTGTGGGGGGTAAACTCCAGGAAAAGAACGCAATTCGAATGTGCTTTAAAGGTGTGGTGTGTACACAGCCTTAGAATCAGCCACAGCTCCAGAGAATAATATCTTGCCGCAAGAAGCAATGTAGGTTGACAGAAGCACCTCGGAACATGGATGCAGTTTACTGTGATTTCCCAAAGAACTAGCTAAGGCTTTGCCACTAAATTCTCTTTCCAGTTTGCCCTAGATGTTCTGCCGTGTGAACATGCCAATCTTGCCAAAAGCCGCAGCTCCCTTCGATAGAATTATAGAGCGAAGTGGATGTGAGGTTTAATTCATCTGTGTTTGCTCACTGCTTGGCTTAAAGGAGCTTTTGTACATTAGCATATATACCCTCTAAGAATGGTGCAACTAATAATCCTGCTCTATTAGCACTGGATCATGTAGCGTAATATGGGCTGTTTGCAGAGATCCCAAGAGGCACTTGTTCCGCTTTAGGAGGAGGAAGCTCCACTCTCCCATCCATTAAGTGATTGGGCATTGCTGTATTTAAATGATTTTCTTTGGGGGCGGGGTTAAACTATTCTTAAATTCCAATTTAATAAGCTACATTTCTACCCTCAACCCCCATCCCTTTCTGTAGCTTGATTTTTCTTTTTTCTTTTTTTGGTGACAGACATCATTATCCTTCTGGTGGAGCCGATTAGCGGATTGCTATTGGGCTGCAATTTGAGTGTAATTAATTCTGCTTCGGGTCCCAGTTCAATAGCATGAAACAGCTCTCAGGTCCCTCTTTCAGGATTCCACAGAGCCTGTTGGCAGCGCAGCCTATAGCAAAATGCTGCAGGCAGCAGATGCCCTAACAACAGGCCTTGCTCCTATCCTTCCCCCGCCCCTTTGTTCAGGGTCACATTCTTTGCAGAAGGAAGGGCTCCAGTTTGCGAGGGATGCTGTCATGTATTTCTGCCTTCTTTCGTCGGAGATGTGCCTCACTGAATTTTGTGAGGTTTTATATCTCTTGCAAAAATCCATTTGTTTCATCACCATTCTTGATTATGTAGCCAAAATAAGAGAGATATGCAGAGAAATAACAGGGAGGTGTCAGGATGCTTTGGAGAAACACCAAAGCCTATAGAGCTACGAAACAACTGAAGTGGCACACTTCCCCCTCAGAAAGCTGCCTGATGAGGACTGAGTATACCCAGGGCACATGGAATGCTGAGTGTCTATTCCAGGGAGTGGGAAAACAGGGTGGGGAGAATTGAATGGAACAGTGAGGGAGAAGGCACGGCAGATTGGCTGGAACAGGAGCACTTCACACTGCAACATTTTCTTATGGCTCCCACTTGTTTCATTTCTGTATTGACTTACTTTCATAGAATCCTAGGCAGCATACTTAATTCACGCATAGCCACTGGTGGAGGAGTGCAGGGGGAGTGCACCGCCCCCAGCAGTGCGATCCCAGTGGGGTACCATCATGGCTGCCCCCTGCCCACGCTGGGCGCCACGCCCCTGCAGGCGGTGCGCCACACCCCCAGGACGCGCAACATGCCCCTGTGGGCGGCATGTCCTGCCGCCGGGATGCGTGCCAGCCCCGCCCCCGCCTGCTCTCCACCACTGCACATAGCCTTCCACTGACGAGACCTACTACTGACATCTTGTGTGATTTGGATCCTGCATCTGATTGGGTGCATCCTAGCAAAACTAATATAGTATAGAGGGGTGGTATCTGTATTAAGATGCACATTCAAGGCAGGTAGCATGCGTTTGTACTGTGCTTCTTTCAGTTGAATGGTAATCCAGAGGTATATCTCAATGCACATCCTGCCCCAATTAGTCACCTTTCCGGAACTGTATGCAGCAGTCCGCCATCCCATTCTCCAAGGCTAGCAGTCTAGGTCAGTGGAACCAGATTCCCTACTGTCTTACCGGTTTTCCCAACCTGGTCCCTTGCAAATGTGGTTGTTGGACTCCAACTCCCATCAGCCCCCTTGGGCAATAGTCAGGGATGATGGGAGTTGTAATCCAATAACATCTGGAGGGCACCAGGAAGTGAGAGGAAGGCTGGTTTAGGTTTACAGACCCCTATGCAATCACTGCAGGCTACTCAAGGCTTTTCATCTAACTTGTTCAGTCTTACAGCTCCTAAGTAGCACAGCATAAAACAGTTCTTGCACTGAAGTCACTTTCAATTGCATCCCATGATGGCTTTCTTTTTCTCCATGAAGTAGCTCCTCATACTGGAGTGGTTCAGAATACATGGAAGAAAATGCAGGATTTTGAGATCACAAACGGGCAATCCTACGCACATCTGAATTGCATTGGTTAGAAGATTCCAGAATTCCAATAATTAAGTAAAGCTCTGACATGATAGGGAGTGAAACACAGATGCAAACAGCAGATTAGAGCCACAAATTAATGTCTGCGTCATCCAGCCAAAAGACTGAAAGGGAGTTTACCAGCTCTTGCCAATACTAACCCTTTGATCAGCTACTGTGCCAGTCAAATAACACTCATAAAGACCAGACATGGTGGGGGGAGATGGGAGTAGGAGACGAAGAAGAAGAGAGCAAAACTTCTTGTGGGGGGGGGGAGCCACAAAAAACCCTTCTTGTGGTAGCTTTGAATTCTTAAAACATGCTGGATCAGTGGGAATAGGGCTGGGACTTTTTTTTGGTTTTTAGTTTTTTAAAAAAGACTGCTCCATTAAATGTGCCTACACAAGTAGAAAAAGCTTCATGGCTGAGGGAAGGGGCAGAGCCAGTGCATTAATTCCCACCCTCCCCCTTTTATATAGGGCCGCCATACGTCCAGATTTTCCTGGACATTACCAGGATTTCAAAGGTGAAATTGATGTTTGGAGGGATTTCCGAAAGTTGACGCCTTGTCTTGTACCTTAGGCAAGTTAATCAGAGAAAAAAGCTCAACAATTTCGATGGTTTCCTAGAAAAAGTTCAACAACTTTTGGGGTGTCCTGGTTTATACTTTTTGAAATATGGCAACCCTACATTATATGAGGGACCAGAATGCCCAAATAAGGCTTTACTTTGGAGTAAATGTGTTCTGAACTGGACTGCTGCATCTTTGACTAGATGGTCTCCATCAACTGCTTTTCCTTCCAACGCTTCATCAGAAAGCATCAGTCTTAATCAGTCACAGGCAGCTGGACTCCCTGGCGTTGTAATTCCTCCACACCACTGTAGTGTATGCGCAGCTTTGCATTGTGGGGAACTTTTAAATGGAGGTATCAGGGACTCTAGCTGCAGGAATCCTGTGTTGACAGCACTGGCAAATGAAAAGAAAAGAAGTAGGCGCAGGAATCTAGACCGCAGTTCATGTCAGTGACAGTGGGCCCTGCTAGGCTCCTGCCATTTGCCCAAGGATGCCAAGTGGTGGCACTGAACATGTAGAAACTCCCTTGGCTTGATTCTGTGAGCTGACTTGGGCATGACGCTTTTTCTCTGCCTCTCTTCTACCATCTGGGGATGATAACACTGACCAAAGGATTGCAGCAAACCAATGTATGTGGTGTGTTCTGAGCACTCTCTGAAGTGCTCTACAAATGCTGACTGTTATTCTTTTATCATTCTTTCCTTATTGAAATCAGATATGTTTTTGTTAGCAAAAGCTGCTAGATGTTCACATCAGAGTCTTACAAGCATCCTTTGCACTCTAATGTCATTCGTTGAATCTATGCTATCATGGTTGCTTGTTTGTTATTTCATTTTTAAAGAACTCCTCTTTCTGTCGATGCCGTCCCAAATTCACCAGCGCTATGCTCTCAACTCAAAGGCTACTGAAATGACCTTTGGTGATTCATTAGACAGGAGCTGCCCTGAATGTGCCATTGGATTGAATCCTAAAAGCAAGAAAGCTTGGATGCCACTATTAAAGGAAAGGCTTGACCTGGAAATTAGTGGGCAGTTCCAAGGACATAGGCAGCACCTTAACAAACAAACAAAAGCTGCCTCTGATTACACAAAAAGAAAGTGATTGCTTCAAGTTTGGGCATCGGTTTGTGTGCGCCTGTGTGTTTTACAAGTGGCACATCTGGCAAAGGATGAGAGGTCTCTCTGAACTGGCTCCGAACCCCGATTCTCAACCAGTGAGCTGTGGCTCATTGAAACACTGGCCATTGATTCTCATGCAAATGGAGGGACGACGTGAGCAGATGTGAAACATTTGGTTCTGTTCTTGTTGGCTTGTAAAGAAATAATGCAATTGGGTGGGGGGAGGAAGGTGGTGTGCACAAGGGGAGGGGTTTATGGGGGGAGTATTGGAGAGTTCTAACAATGGCTTTCTCCCTTGGTGGCCCTCAACAATGAGGTCTATGTCAGCCTATGCCAAATTCTTAACACTAAGCAAGCGGGACTGGTAGCTGTAAGATCTAGGTACAGCACACGCACAAATATTATAAATACAGGGAAGTGTGGGAGCCGTGTCATGTCCAGAGGAGAATCATCAATCATTCCCTTCCTGTCCTGAGTTTATAAAGCAATTCCTAGCAGCACTTAAATGGTTTACTCAAGCAGCAGAGAAAAAGCTTACAACATGCTTCAAGTATGTTGCCTTTGCTATGGTGGAGATGTTGTAATTCTCATCTAGAGATTACCACACACACACACACACACACACACACACACACACACAGCCTTTGCTCAAAAGAAGGACTGATGGTTCATGCACAAATTAAAAGTATGCTTTACCCTGGTGGTCCTGTTCCAAAACCTTTGTTTCTATCTGTTAGCCCCATCTAGGGCAAAAGGGGCTAGAGGGGATCTGCCAGAGTTAGGCAGGAAATTTATGGGATGGGGTGGGGCAGACGACACAATTGCAGCTCTCCATTTCTAGCATAATATGTGGTGAAAGATGATGGAGACCTGGGAGCCAAATTAATTTACAGAACGTATGAATGCATAATGTATGCATTATGTAACAAAATGGCAACAATAAGCTCCATCAAATTAATGCTGTTTCCATAATGTGTGCTAAAGACCTTTAAGCACAACTCCAAATGTTTATTATGAAACTTTACATTCTAGAACCCCTTCAGAATCTTCAGTTAGCTGTAGCTTCTTCATCTTGCAATACAGATCCATGTGAACCGTTGTGGATCCCAAAGAAGTGAATGACCTATCGGAGCTGATTTTCATAAATGGTAAACTGCCACACTTTTTCCTCAGTGGGCAGTGCAGATTGAGTGTGAACACAGATCAAAAAGCATTGAAACAAAGTTCTGAGCATAGAGGAACCCTTTGCCAAATTGGCCAGTTCTTTCCTTTCCCTACATAAACGCCAAGAATCAAGAATGATAGAGCACTTCTTTTCTCTTTTGGCATAGCATCCCCAAATTTGATAAACAGCATCAACTCCAGTTAGAAAAAAGAAAAGAAAAGAAGGATGCTGCCTTGGATCCAGACTTGCAGAGTTCTAATCATGAGATCTCTAGATACAAGCCGTTATGTACCAGGGCTTGGGAAGGTATTGTGGGTGAGGAACCTGTGGCCCTCCAGATGTTGTGCTGGACTCCAGCTCCAGTCAGCCCCAGCCAGTGTGGCCAATGGCCAGGAATTTGTAATTTGTAATGGCAGTTGTAATCCAACAATATTTGTAGGATAATAAAGAGCCCTTTTGGCCCCTTGGTATACACCAGAGTTTAGGACAATGAAACAAGCTGGAATGCAAGTGGAGGAAAACCCCAGATGAATGCAATTTAATACTGGTGTGTGCTCACTACTGATCAGTGGCAGCGAAGGCAGAAAAAAAGCATACTTTACTGCCCCCATTGCCTCCTCACTTTGCCATCCACCAGAGCTTTTCTGAGTAGTATGGATCCTTTTATGGGCTGGCCCAATGGAGCTGGTAAAACTGATGGGGAAATGTAAGTTATGAGCTTCTTAATCTGAGATGGTAGGCTATGAGAATAAGTGTTTAGGAAGGGGGGGGGAACATGTGACTTCAGAAGGGAAGAGGGAAGATGGAAAAGCAAATCTTGCGAAACAAAGGATTGGGAACAGCTGGGAAAATCATTTGCCACCCAGCCATTCAGATAAGTGCTTGCCCATGCATAGAGGCACATTATGATTATTGTGATTTTATTTCGCGAAGCATTAAAGGCCAGATTTTCAAAACATTCCTGTGTGCAATTGCCTGCACAAACCGACCAATTGAACACAAAGTCATGGATGCTGCATATGCAAATCAGGCATGAAATTGCATCGATATTTTGTTGCCCTAGACTGTTGAACCACTGGCCCTAGGCATTTCTCCAGCCCCTGCAGAAGACCATTTAATCATGTGGCTAGGATTGTTTTCATTTTCACTTTAAAATGTGTTGGTTTTCTCTGTTTGCAATGACAGAGAAAACTCATTGCACTGGGCCAGAGGGGGGAGATTTGTAGATTTACAGAGAAATATCATAGACACTCCTTTTGCACTACTGATTTGGTACTACTTGTGACTTCTGACTTCTGCCAGCAGAAAAAGAATAGAGACTGGACCTCAGATGGCCACCACTGTTTTGAAAGATATAGAGCAGGCTAGAAAACAACAATAAAATATATCGGCATCAGAAAAAAATAAGAAATCCTCCCTGCTGATTTTCATGCTGAACTTACTTCAGCTGTGAGCAGAATGTATGTACACCCTTGTAAATAAGACCACAAAAGTTACTAGCCTGCAAAAATGTTTACCAGTCTGTAGGAGATTGACAAAGGGATGGAGCTTTCTACCCCCCTTGCCAGCCTACTGAATTTCTATGCTGCTATGCTGGGTGCCAATGAGGGATGGACACACTGTCTCTTCCCCACCAGCCTGCACATTCACTTTCATGGAATTCCATCCACTCAGCTGCATGCAGTTGCTACCAGACTAATGATTAAAATACAAGGCTTGCCTAGCTCCACACAGAGGCTCTTGCCTGCCACTGACTGACTGACTGACTGAAAATAAAAGTAGCCACAGGATTAGCATGTAGGCTTTATTAGCCAGGGACATAGGAAGCTGACTTATACCAAGGCAGACCATTGGTTCATCTCACTTAGTATTGTTTGCACTGGCTTAGCAGCATCTCTCCAGGGTTCCAGACAGGAAGCTTTAATTTGAGACCTTCTGCATTGCAAGGCAAGCCAAAAGGCTGCTGATCAACCCAATACACATGAAATCAAGGTAGAATCATAGACAAAGAATTAGATAGTCCATTCAGGGAATATTCATCCAGCTCTTACTGGCACAATAAGTGAAGATGACAAGGATTTGGACATTTTTTTGCTCAGAATTGTTAAGTACTAGGAGTACCTCTGCTTCTGTGCAGGAATCAGTTTAAGATGGGGAAAGCTGAAACACGTGAAGTAGTTAAAAAGATGGAATGGCCTCTCTGTGCATTTACAAAGTGCATTCCCTTCACTATTGAGTAACTATAGCTAGCTCCCCATCCCAACACACACTGCAGATATCTGGCCTTAGAGATGGCTTTTAGGCAGGTGTCTGTTCTGGGGCCCCTCTTTTTTAAATTATTTAAAGTGTATTCATTTTTAAAGGAATAACAGGTTTGCTTCTGCCTGAAGAAGTGTGCCAGGTGTCAAAGTTTGAAGGCTCCATTTCAGATCAAGGAGCCAGTTTTGCTCAAATGGCACTATGTGTGCTTGTCATCCGTGCATGACAGATGCCCACTCACGGCATTTGCGGAGCACTTTTCTCACTGAATATTTGATGATGGTGGGAGATCTTTTGTCCCCCCTCAGTACTTTCCAAACACCCCTGGGGCCTGCTTAGGGTAACTTTCTGTCTCTGGCTCCTTAAGCGAAAGGTCATAGGACTGAGTAACACAATCTTAACTCCAAATGCTTAAAAACTGGAATCATGTTATAAAAGGAGCATGTAAGGCTCTTCCCAAGATGATTGCATCTTTGTGCAATTAGAGTGTGCACAGTTGTTGCCCATTTACTGAGTACAGTTAAAGCATCTTCCCTCAACATTGTGCCATGGAAGAGGGAAGAAATTTGATTCTATTGACATTTAAATGAGAAATTGCCCAATTTACATTTCTTAAATCAATACATGAACCAAAACACAATTATCCATCAAAATCCTCACTTGTCTCAATTTTGTGATGCAGTTCTACAGCCAAATAATGTCTGCAAAACTGTGTATATTAGGTAAAGGTGTGCAGCATAGTGCATATATTGGCAAATATAAAATGCCCAAATGCATTATATTAGGGTCAAAACTGCGTACAAAAATTTGTATACTAGGAGAAAATTGCACTAAAATGTTGCCAAATTTTCATGTGGATAACCTCAAACTGCTTGTATAGAATTATAATTTAAAACTTGCCGCAACCTTTGCTTAGTAACCACTAGAATAGTAACCACTAGTAGCTAGTGAGGCTTTTCTGATGGATTGTGCTAGAAGGGTTTGAACCCACATGTCTGATACAAATGTACTAGGTCACTTTTTATTTCTTTCTCATGAGTGATACTCACATTCTTGGAATTGCAATGCCCTCATAATTATAATTAGGGCTGGGTGTTGTACTGACAGGCTGTTGGACTGGGAGAGATGCAACTTAGTATGTCAAGGTTTTCAAATGTGGTCTTTGGGTGACATTGGGAACATACAGGATATTGGTCTATAAATCTCCCTAGTTTATGTGTCAGAGGGAGTGATTTTCTTGCTGGGTGCATTAGTTTATTAGCCCCATAAATTCTTGGTGCTGACTCATTATGACAAATTGTGCGAGGAGATAGAAAAGTAATTGGCGAAAGTGTCCCAACAGAGGTGCTTAACGCTGGATGAAATGTGATCTAAACAAATGCCAAAGGGTGGCCCAATGAGCCAGAATTGTCTTAGGACACACCTTTAAAAAGGAGGGAGGGGTCATTTATATAAGAAGTCCAAGTGATACTCTTAAGATATTTCATGTGTAAAAGCCGCACACCATCAGGTAAACACACTAAGCTCTGTGTCCACATTGTCACCCTCCAAAATTGGAGAGAAACATCTGAAGTGGGGAGCTTCCTGTACTTGCAGAGATACCCTGTGAGATTTAGAGCCATCTGAGTAGCTTCCATGAAAACAGGAGGCTCCTACTTTAGACGTTTGCCTCCCAAATTATGAAAAGGAATAGATGAATCTGTCAATTTCACTTTTTCTCATTGTCTTATTTTTCCCATCCTAAATTCAGTTGTTCAGATTTCCTGATCAGTCTGCATTTTTTTAAGAGTCTTTCTGAAAGTTCCTCAGGATTTAATGGGCATTTCTCATATTTTTGCAAGCAATTTTCCTTACCATAGCACATTTGATGGAGAAATTTAATAGTAGTGCTATACTGATCATTCCATGCTGATCTACCCCCTTCCCTTTGATGATAGTTTTACTCAGAATGGACCCTCTGAAATTAATGGACAAAACTAACAGGCTCCATTAACTTCAGTGAGCCTTCAGTAGAACTTAGATCTAGACACATCAAACAACTCGGTTAAATGCATTGTAAACTTCATACAGGGAAATCCCGTTGGCAAAAGACAGGACTCCACAGTGGTGTCACAGTATTATAATGCATATAAAGCATTTTATCTTCACGAATGTAGCTGAATCCTTAGGTGGATGTAACTCATAGTATTTCCAACAATGTTGAATGAATCATTAGGTCACTCCTACAAAGAATCCATGAGGCAATACCATTGGGAATTCCCAAAATGAACATAGAGTGATGTTTTTGTTACTTTCAATCATTCAGACAATCCTTTGACCATATCCTTTGAAAACAGACCATATCTCTGTTTTCTTCCTTAGCAATGTATCATTCTTCACCAGGTCTATCCATCAGTGCCTAGCCTCAGATGAGGACCTTTTAAGTTGTATAGTCAAAACATTCCTCATCTGGCCATGAAGTTTTGGACTAAATAAGTTTTATTTAGGAATGTCATTTGTTTTTTTAATTTTTTTCCCCATCAGTTATAGGCATATAACTCTGAGCAGAGTATAATGTACAGTGCGAAGGTACTGCCAGCCTTGCACTGGTGACAGTGAAATAAAAATCTTCTAACAGTTGCCCTCGCATTTCTCTGGCAAACAATAACACTTTGCATCTGATAGCCTCCCTGGGAAGGGAGCAAGGCAGCGCATCCCAACTGGCTGGCTGGCACCAGTCAAAGAGCCATCTGGGAGGCAGCCACCACCTAACATGAATTAGTAAAAGATAGTAAGAAAAGAAGACTGAATAGGAAGCAAAGTCTTTTGTGGATGGAGCTTTTCCTTCTTAGCAAACCTTTGCAGTACACACAAATTTTGTTCTGACATGATGAGCAGGAGTGATTGGCTTGGAACTGAGAAAAAGCAAGGAACGTGTGTTTCAATCCTAATAATTCCTTAATTTGTCAGACTGTGAGGAGTGAAAGGGAGCAGGGATATGTGGCCCACATTTCCATATTACAAGATAAACCACAAAGTACATTGTTCAAAAGGTTTGTCTCTTGAAGAGAAGGATGATCTGTGGTTTGTTTGCATACAGCGGATAACGTGAAGGCAGAGAGGGAGAGAAAGAGATGGGAAGTAGAGGAAGAATCAGTGCTTGACTTATAGAAGGGATAATAGAGGGGCAGTCCCCTGACCTTGGGTAGGGGGCCCCTTAGCTACCATTTTTTGAAGTCTTGAAGGAGGCCTGATTTGGCTAAATTGGGGGGGCAAAAGGGGGAGCTAGTGGATTTTATTAAGCACCATGAATGATAAATCTGGAGCAGAAGTGGAAAGCCCTTTTAGCCCAGCAGACCAGATTTTTATCTTCTCCACCCATCAATCACCTGACACCTCAATGCCCTCAAGAGTCTTCAGAAGCCTCTTTCAAAATACTATTTTGCACAGCACTTTGAAAGGAGCTTTTGAGAACCTGACAACCAGCTGATCGCTGGTTTTCAGTAGCCCCTTTCAAAGTGCTATTTTGTGCAGTACTTTGAAAGGGTCTTCTGAAGGTCTGTCTATCAGCTGGATTTTTTAATTTATTTTTTGTTAAAGCAAAACAATATAGGATTTTCTTTTTTAAAAAACAAAACTTATAAGAAGCTTTAAAAAATCCTCTGCTGCTATGTTTTAACAAATAATAATATACCAGGACTTTACAGAATTGACATTGTGCTTAAACTGAAGGAGAGAAGACCCTCAAATCATCCCAATTGCTAAGCACCACCCCATTTTTGTAAACAGCAGTGTCCCATTGTGTCAGTTGCTCCTGCCTAGTTTACAGAGTTGTTGTATAGACTACTTGGAGGAATTCATGGAGGATAAGTCTCTAACTTGTGACATTGGGTATCAGGGGCAATATGACTCTGAATCTTGGGAGTAGCAGCAGGGGAGGGTTAATGTCACACTCTGCTTGCAGGCTTTTCTTAGTTGTCTGGTTAGCCTTTGTGGAAAAGGATGTCAGACTGGATACCAGGGTTAGGCAACCTAAGGCCCAGGGCCCAATCACCTTCTCAATCTGGCCTGCGGATGGTCCGGGAATCAGTGTTTTATTTACATGAGTAGAATGTGTCCTTTTATTTAAAATGCATCTCTGGGTTATTTGTGGGGCATAGGAATTCGTTCTCCCCGCCCCCCCCCCCAATATATATATATAGTCCGGCCCACCACATGGTCTGAGGGACGGTGGACTAGCCCATGGCTGAAAAAGGTTCCTAACACCTGGGATAGACTAAGGAGACAAAACCCCTCCATACTCCTGGGCTAGAATTTATAAGGCTGCATTTTAATGTTTTAATGTTGTATTTTAATCTTGTTTTTTAAGTTGTATTTCAGTCAACTTGTTTTTATTATTGGTTGTTAGCCACCCTGAGCCCAGTCTTGGCTGGGGAGGGCGGGGTATAAATTATTATTATTATTATTATTATTATTATTATTATTATTATTATTATTATCTCTGTGCAACTTTTGGTTTCATCTGAATGACCTTCTCACCTGTGCTCAGAATAGTGTACAAGCAACTTGGATGTATGCTTACTGTTGAATAAATGAATTGGAGTGGAACATACCCTGGGAAATGGGACCTCTCTTTTTTGCAAATTTGGACTAGGGGTTGGGGAAGAAACCATAAGAGGCTGAAGGAATCTCAAAAGAGGCAGAGTCAAGTAGTTGAATCCTGATTTACAGAGCTTTCAGCTCCAGAGGCCTAAGTTTCCTGAAGCTGCTTCAGCCAGATCACCCAGGATGACACGAGTTAGATACCATTTCAGCACAATTCCCAGCCGACCCAACAACATTTGTCCACACACAATGGAAAGACCCTCCTCCCCAGAAAGGAAAGAAAAATCCTTGAACTTTCTGGTTGATTTCAAGGAGAGAATGCCCAGGAGATTACCCGGTTCAATAATGGATTTGGCTAAAACAGGAGCCTCCATTGACTCCTTTCCTCTGGGCTCTCAGATACTCGCACTGCCCTGGCTCCTCCCCATTTGCTGCTATTGTTCCTATTCATTCTAAATGATGAAGGGGCTTTTGTTGCTCAAACCCATATGGGGTCAGATCGCCCCTTGCTTATCAATCTGCCTCTCTCTTCTCTCCATAACCTCAGCTTACCCCTCTCCCCAGATGCAAACAATGCCATGTTTTCTTCTGGTGCAGTTTTCAGAGGGGGAGTTGTTGCCTTTGGCTTTTGACCTTGTAATCAGTTGTAAGGATGTGTTAGCCTCCGTGCCCTCTCTCCCAAACTCCCCATTTAACCTCTAGACCTGTCTAAGTGATGGGAGACTCCGAAACGCAAAACCAAAGAGCCTTCCAGTTTCCAGAGGAATGTGTATAAATGACCAGTCCATTTGCAATGTCTTTCATGCCTAAGGAAACAGCTCGCTGGCTTAAATTGCATGGGAACACCCAGCCCAACCCCATGCAGATCATGGTTGAGAAATTAAGATTATAATAATTTTTAAATGTGCAGCAGTACACAGCCCCAAGCCAAATAATAATTCAGGATGCCTCAATTTTGTCTCATTTTACATCCCTGTTTTCATGAAGACAGGGGACTTGGCCTTTTCTAAATATTGGTGCCCATGTTAGGTGCCTACCACCAGTTTTTTTCCACTGGGGAAAAAACACATACTCACACTAGAAATCATCTTGTAGGCATGCATTGTTCTACCTTGTTGATAGTGGATCAAACAGCCAGGGGTTCAAGAACTGGGCATGTGAATTCTGCATGGGGAAATCCCAAATTCTCAATGTACTCCCCGCGCCCGTTTGTTTATTAGAACACATGCTTCCAACCAAAGTATATGTGAGGCAATCAAATGGGGAGGGAGAGTATATAGTGTTTGGTGGGGTGAAGCTACCCAAATTTGTGTTTGAGTCTTGCCCTTATTGGCTGATGGAAGCTTCCTGAGATGGACAAAGTGGATAAAGTAGTAAATAAATAACTCCTTACAAGAGGGCATCACTCCAATGGGTTGTGGTAAGACCTCTATTTTTTTCTTTAAAAAAACAACCCCCCTCCATGAACCCTGCTGTGTTGGGTCATGCCAGGATAGGTCTCCAACATTTTATTTTTGAGCAAGGTGCTGGAGTTCCTGATAGCATCTTGACTGTCAATTTTGCCTGGATATTGCAAAGCATCCACAGCCATTTTGATCTGCAAGGAGAATATTTAGATGCTAAACTGGTGCTGAACAAACCCCTAGCTGCTGCTGCTGATGATGATGATGATTTTTTATTATTTATACCCTGCCCAGCTGGCTGGGTTTCCCCGTCACTCTGGGCGGCTCCCAACCGAATATTAAAAACACAATACAGCATTAAACATTAAAAATTTCCCTAAACAGGGCTGCCTTCAGATGTCTTTTAAAAGTAGGATAGTTGCTTATTGCCTTGAAATCTGGTGGGAGGGCGTTCCACAGGGTGGGCGCCATTACCAAAAAGGCCCTCTGCCTGGTTCCCTGTAACTTGGCTTCTTGCAGTGAGGGAACCGCCAGAAGGCCCTTGGAGCTGGACCTCAGTGACTGGGCTAAACAATGTGGGTGGAGACGCTCCTTCAGGTATACAGGACTGAGGTTCTTCTGCTCTATAGAACTGCTAGGGTAGGGATGAAATTCAGACTGGTTTGAATGGACTGCCATTCCCCTTGAAAACAGAGGCTCATAGTCTGGGGCTGCATCTGGATCCAGCTTGGAAGCTGGAACCGATTTTAATGGCTTACACCCAAGTAAGGGCATTTGTGTTGCAGCCTCACTGCCTCATTAGTGTGGGTACAATTGTAGGTTTGTGCATGTTCAGGTCTCCCACTGAAATCAGCTGGTTCACAGCAGTAGAAGATATTTCATTACTGGATACATTTTTCTAAGCCGTTGAAGTTCAGCATCAGAGCTAAATTCAAACAGCAAATAAACACGAGGAGATCTGAGTCAAATATTTCGTGAGTACCGTTTGTCTTCAATTCTTAAAATCTATGGAAGCCATTTCAAGTGAAAAGGACTTCCCTGCAGGCTATGAAATAATGATGCCCTTACTATCAGGCGTTTTCGACTGTAATGCAAAGAAATTACTATATGTTATTCACTCCTCAAGCAGAACAGTTTAAGTGATGAGAGGAATATAAAAAGAACAAAAAACATATATTCCTAGTATAGCCACGGTGATCTGTGTGTGGAAATAGGTGCCCTCAGATGTATAATTCTGCTGGATCTACATCAATTTATGCAAAACGTTGCTGGGGGACACATTAATAGAGGATCTCCACACTGATAAGCATTGAGAAACACTTGCAGAGGTTAGGAGGAAGGTGTGTGCCACACAGTGTGTTAGAATATCCAAGGAACGTGGGTGTTGTGCTGGAACAAGTGAAATCTGTGAGTGAGTGAGTGCAGTATCACCTTGGGACTTTTATCACTATAAAGGTGACTTTTTGCACTCATTTTGCTTTTCACCTTGCATCTTTTCCAGCGTGGTTCCTGTGACTTTAACAGCTGTGCCAAGATGGAAAAGCTTTCACAGTTAACTTTCATGTACCTGTTGCACAACAGTTTAAAGGCACAGGATTCCTGCCAGGAAGCAAGATCAAAGAATCCTAGAATGCGTTTCTCTGAATCTTCTAGGCCACTTGGTCTAGCTCCTTGCTTGATGCAGTAAATCCAGAGCTAGAACAATTCCCCAAAGATGGTGGTCCAGCCTCTGTCTAGAGTTCTCCAAGATGGGAGATCCCATCACCTCCAAAGTAATTGATTCTATTTTCAAATGGCTCTTACCCTTAACGTGTTTTTCAGAACATTTCAATCAAAATCCACCCTCCTGTAGCTTCAGCTCATGAGACCTCGTCTTGCCTTCTGGACCATCAGAGAACAAGTGTTTGCTCTCTCCCTTCGTGAGAGCCCTTTGGGTATGTGAAATCTGCTATTATGGGTGTCCCCTCTTCAGTCTTCTCCAGTCCTTTCAGCCTCTCTTAAGCCTACCCCCCCACACACAACCTTGCTGCCTATTTTCTTTGCCCTCCTTTGCTCCTGTTCATGTGCTTCTATGACCTTTTGAAAGTGTGGCTTCCTAGTTGGAAGTTGGGACAAAGCAAATAATGGCTCTTAGTTAGTGGATTACAGTCAGTTGTATAAAATTCTACAGCTTTGATTAACAGTTAGCTTCATAGTTACAGCACCCATGTAGAAAGCAGTTAGTCTGCTGTCAGATATTCATGGGGCAATTTGTTCAGGAGCTCCTACTCACCCTTCTTCTTTCTTGCTAGTTTTATTTCCCACCTACCCACTTAACTTGATGGTTATTGGAGAGAGCAGAAAAATCCCCTTTCCCAAGCAACTGTTGATAGTAAAGAATCTCTCCCTGTCTTTGTACAGTGGTACCTCGGGTTAAGAACTTAATTTGTTCCGGAGGTCCGTTCTTAACCTGAAATTGTTCTTAACCTGAAGCACCACTTTAGCTAATGGGGCTTCCTGCTGCCGCTGAGCTACTGTTGCACAATTTCCGTTCTCATCCTGAAGCAAAGTTCTTAACCCGAAGTACTATTTCTGGGCTAGCAGAGTCTGTAACCTGAAGCGTATGTAACCTGAAGCGTATGTAACCTGAGGTACCACTGTATCTGGTTGCTGTAAAAAAAGACCAAAAAAAAAAGGAAGAATGTTAAAATGGTTAATGTTAAAATATTACAGCCCAATTCTCCAACACCATTTGCCCCTACACTTGGCCAGAGACTATTGGCAGTATGACTAAGTGAGCAGAGCACCAGACTGAGTCCTAGGTTTACATTTCTTGCTTTGTCATGCAATCACTGAATGATTCTACACAAAACACTTGTTGCAATAGGTTCAGTTTCCCCCATCTGTAAAACTGGGAAAAACCTGCTGTTTAGAGATGTTGCAAGGATGTGAGGGTGTATGGACTTTTTATACGTGTGGTCATAAAGTTTTTCTCAGGGAGACTCACTTAAATTTGTCATGTTCATTAATTTCAGTGAGTTTTCTCTGAGCAAAGAGCACACATACCCTTTACCTAAGTGTTATGTAGTTGCATCCGTGCATTACCACTTATTTCACAGCAGGACCAATAATGTCATCTCCTGATGGGCTATTTGTAAATCCTCTGCATGGCAAATAAGCTTTTCTCAGGGAGAAACTCGCCATCTAATCTAAGGCTACATTAGCACACATGGCTAAGGGTTACACTGACACTTTCTTTTTGAAATATTCCCAAATCCTTTTATTATGACCAACCAAAATGTTACAAAATAGGGGGTAAGCTTTTGAGTCCACCAGAGCTCTTCTGTAAAGCACAGCGGGAGGTAGGGTGAGGGAAGGGAAGGCTTAGTACTGAAGTCAGAATATCTGCAGTGGTCAAAAAAAATTGCCGTATAGTTTTGTGTGGTTTTGCGGATCTGTCATGAAAGGTGTCTGCACTTGAGAATTTACCATTACACCACTGGATTTCATAAACCCAGAGAAATGGTTTCATAAACCCAGAGAAATGAGTGGAATTCACATCCGAGTAAATAGCATGAGCAGGATCAGGCTTCAGAAGTGCTTCTGAAGTTGGCAATAGCTATACCTCTCCAGCTCTGAATTTCGACGGTGGTGGTTGGAGAAGTACTGTATCTCCCAAAAGCAACTCCCTCCCTATCCCAAGTGACTGCGCGGGGTGTGTCCCAACTACTTCTTTCTCCGCCTCCACTCAGAGTCCTCTCTGAAAGGCATCTCCGCCCACTTTGCTTTTGCCAACGTTCCGTTGGCTCCTGGGCCCGTCGCTCAAGCTTCGGAGGTGCCTTTCGGAGAAGTTTTTGCTACAATCAAGAGCTCCACGTGTGGTAGCCGCTGGAGCAGCCGGGAAAAGGGAGCCCCGCAGGAAAGAAAGGTGACAGGCGATTGGGAGGATTTTCGCCTACCCGTCCGCGCGAGGTGGGCGCTGCTGCTGCTGGACAGCTAAGGAGCGCGCAAAATCCGAGCGAGGAGCGGCGGAAAAGCAACACCGCGCGCGGCAGCATCTGCGACCCGAGGTGGCTTGGGAAGAGTTGCCGGCTCAGGACTCGTTTATTTCTTCTTCTGCTGCGCACAAAGCTCCAGCAGACCGGGGTGGGACTGGCTTCCCTTCTTTCCTCCATCAGCTGCAACGATCACCCGGGATCTCAGCCTGGGCGGCCGACAGACGCTGTGGCAGAGAGAGGAGAGCCCTCTCAGTAATAGATCCTCTCCTTGAAACCCTGAGCGCATCCTCCTCCAGCGGCTGCCTCCCGGATCTGGCCGCGCTTCCGATCTCCGCCTGGATGCGCCGCGCTCCCTCCGAGAAGCGCCTGGCAGTGTTTCGCCAGCGCTCAGGCGCGCTGCTCCTTGGCTGCGCTTTGACCGGAGATGCGCCAAACTCGCCTCCCAGCTGGAGTTGATGCTACCCGCCCCTTTCGCAGCGGCTGGGCTGCTGCGAGGCTCCCTCGAAGGCCTGGTTTAAGCCCAGGTGCCCAGACCCCAACCCCCGCCCGACTCCAACGCCTGGCCGCTGGGATGCTGCGCCCGTGAAGCTCCGCGCACGGGGGGAAACCAGCTGCGCCTTCTGCCCTTGCTCCCCACCCCCTCCACCCAAACCCGTCAGCGGACCCCGATCCGAGCCGTCCATGATGGGGTTGCCCGCTCCCCGCCAGGCAGGGCTAAGGGGCTGAGCGTAGGGGGCGATGGCCCCGGCGCGGGGGGCCGCCTAGCATGGCCCGGGGAGGGGTGCCCCCCGCCTCAGCGCCTGGCCCAGAGCCCCTGCCCCGGCGCGCCCTGCGGAAGCTGCTGCTGGTCCTCGGCTCGCTCCTCATGTCTCTCTACGCCAGTTACTGCCTGGCCGGGGCTGCGCGCGTCCTCACCAGAGAGCCGGCCCCGATCCCGCTCGCGCCAGGCGACGAGGGCGCCGCCACGCCCCGCGATCCTTCGCTGCAGCCCCAGGCGGCGGGAGAGGGCACCAAGCGGCTGCCGCAGGCGGTGATCATCGGCGTGAAGAAGGGCGGCACGAGGGCGCTGCTTGAGTTCCTGCGGGTCCACCCGGACGTGAGGGCGGCGGGCGCCGAGCCGCACTTCTTCGATCGGAACTATGGCCGGGGACTCGCCTGGTACAGGTATGGATGAGGATGCGCTGCTCTTGAACGTTGGCTTGGCTCAGGAGAGGGACTGGGCGCCCCTTCTCCTCCCCTTCCTTACTCTTGTGTGAATCCGGATTCAGTCCTGCCCAGATTGCTACTCTTGAGAAATATTGTGTGGGCAATTAAGGGGAATCCAGTACAGAGATATGAACTTAGGGGTCCTGTCACTCAGTGCCATGCGTCCAACTGTGTGCAGCAGAAAGTCATGCGTACTTACCTTGGGAATTCCTAACCCCTATGAACACTAATACTTTCTCCTGCGTAAACATGTATAGGTTTTGATTACTATTTGTGGTAATTGCGAGGGTCTTAAAACTATTATTTCTGCCTTGGAAGCACTGCTTTTTAATTTGAAGTGTATGGGACATGCTGTGGTTATTTAATGCTGAGGGAAATATCATTTGCACATGTTCAGAAACACTGATTGAGTTGCATATTCCAGGACTGGCCAGGTCATAGAGGGCAGAATTACTTCTGGGCCTTTGAACAATTGCAAGAGTATTCCTAAACTTGCTTGGGTTCCTCTTAAGGAAATGTGTGTGATGCTCTGCCCAGACCAGTCCTGAGTCCCGCCCCCCCCCCCATCATGCTTTGTAAACTCTCCCTGAGACCTTTCTACTGTCCTAGGTCCATAAAATCTGCGAACATTCCTTTCCACAACCACAGAAATCTATTGGCCTTTGCCCTGAGATTCTCCCACCAAGATTAAAGCCTTGTGTTTAAAAACCCACTTCAGAGCTCCAATATCTCCTTCTCAAAAGGCAAACTTTGATGCCCAAATCTTCCTGGAGCCTCTCGTTTTTTGTTTTTAAAAAGTCAAAGGCCTTGGCATAATCTTTTTGTAAACCACTTTGAAGTTTTATTACAATCAAGTGGTATATAAATCTTTTGGAATAAATAAATAAATCATTAACCAACCATGAGACCATAACTCCTGTCCACAGCCTCCCCATTGACCTGTATTTATCTTCTCTGGTACCAAACCTATGAAGGTATCTCAGCCCTGCATCTTTAACTGTCTGACTTGAGTTGTTCTACCTCAACTGTCAAAGTTACTTACAGCCCTGACTTTTTCACAAGGGTAACCACAGTGTTTTCACAACAAGGTATGGGTAAAGCAGCTTTCGCTAGTTGGCCTTTTAATTAATAAGGTGTTTGCATGCTTAAAGCTTGTTCTCCCTACACTTCATCTTCACACCTGTCCTACAAGCCCACCTTTAACCATCACTCTGAGCACAACCAATTGTACTCAGTATGGCGACTCCTTGTGTAAGACGTTTTGCATCAGCCAGCTTTGAACCTCAGACGTCCCACAAATGTGCATCCCTAAGAGAGGAGCCCCACTCCCTATAACTCCATTTGCTCTTCCTACACGCAGCCCCATCTCCTTTTCATGTTATATTAGGAACTACTTCCTATCTTCACAACTTGATCTGCAGTGCATGTATCTGGAAGTGAAGCGAACTCTCTTGATTCCAATAAAGTTTTACCAAGTCAAGTGTGTTCAGATTTGCAGCATTAAAAAGCTCAGAAGTCGTCTTCAGGACATTGTTGCAGCCAGCTCCAGTCAGTCCTTCCTGATAAATATTGTGAATGCATCAAACTTTCTGTAAAGAAATCCTTAATTAATCGTCCTGCATTCCATGAACCCACTTTCTCCCCCCTCTGAGCAATCAACTCTATTCGTTATATCTGACCTTTCCAGCCTCAGCCTTGAAAGTGACCTCACTCTGTATCTGTCTTGGACCCCCCCCCTTCACCCTTATCTACAGGGTCAAAGAGGAGGTGTGCAAACATGATTGGCAAAACTCAATTAATCAAGGGCTCGTTTGGGATTCGAGGGTGGGGTGAGGAGGTAGAAGAAAGGCAGTCCTTGGCAAAACTCTGATTTGCAGGAGTGATACCATGAGTGCTTCAAAATTTGGAATGCACGACTTATAATGCAGAATAAAAAGTGGAACAGACTATTTGGAACTGAATGTGTGTTTCAGCCAACAGAGGTCTTCAGGTTTGAATTTCTGATGCGAGGAATGTAAAGCTCCCAGTTTGCCACTTGTTCAAACAGTCTGAAAGGTGATGATTTCTGCAAAAGGACAGGCGGTTCCCTCTCTAGTTCCTTCCTCAGGATTTCTTTTACTACTAGTTGTTAAATTAAAACAAACTGTAAGAATAACATCTACTTCCATTAAAAGGGATGTGCATTGCAAAACATGGGTAGGCTCTCATTTTTACAGACTTGTATCTAGCAAAATTAAAAAGAAAGAGGGGTGGTTTTTTTTAGAAGGCAGAGTTAAGAAATTAGTTGTGTGTACTCACTGATTGTCTGTTTCAAAGCTCTTAACAACATTCTTGCCAGTGGATTGTGGGAAATTAGTGCAATTAACCGCCTCTCTGTTCCTGTAAAGACTTTTATCATTTTATTTCTTCTGCCATTGACACATTTATGCAGTCATGAGGGATTTGTGCAACTGGAGCCTTTGATGGAGAATTTTTGATGCTGTGCAAAAGGTCCTTCTAAAAACCGTGGGCCCAATCCAGAGGCAAAGTTAGGTGTGCTTGACACTACAGTCTTGTATGCATCTAGTCCAACCTGCTACATTGCAGGAATCTCAACTAGATCATACAAGACACTTGGTCATCCAACCTCTACTTGAAAGCCCACAAGGAAGGAGAATCCACCACCTCTTGTGAGTGTCTGTTCCACTGTTAACTGAGGTTTATTCCTTGGTAAGTGGGTGTTTTTGATATTAGAACTATATTCACCCTTTCCCAACTTTGGGAGGTGGGAGGTGGGTATGCCAGTCGTGTGAGGCCAAAAGCAGGTGTGGCTGTGGCACATTCTGGCATTCATAGACACACAGCCTGTCTCTCCTCAGCTGATCTGTGCAGATGAGCTGGGGGGTATTGTCCCCTTTCAGATCCTCAAATGATTAAACTGATGGCCACAGAGGGGACAACTTGCATCCCCATCAGGGCCCCTGGACAGTGTCTCCTTTTTTTGTTTTTGATGCTGCCAAAATCAGTGGGTTTAAGGGCCAAAATAAAATTGATCGGAGGGCTGCATCAGACCAGGGCTTAGCCACCCCCAGGGTATAGGCTTGCATCTTCTCTCACTGAAACCAGCAGGGTTTAATATATTTTTGGTGTAGGAGAACAAAGGAAGCTACCTATTCAAATGGTGACATTTTATTCCAAGTCAGTGCTGTCTACACTGGCTGGCAGTGACTCTCCCAGGTATGAGGCAGGAGCTCTCCCCAGCTTTTCCTGGAGTTGGCAGGGCTTGCACCTGTAGAACTACATGTGTCACAGGTTGCTATTGGGGAATGCTGTGACAGTGCTAGTGAGGAGCTACACTGTCTCCATCCTTCTTGTGCCTTCTTGTGATCTGTAGAAAAAGGTGCTGAACTACAACACCCATAAACTGCATCCTGCATGGCTAATGGCAAAGGATGATGGGAGCTGTAGTGTAGCAACACCTGGAGAGCCACAGGAATCCTGCACCTGGTATACTAGACAGACTGCTGGACTTGTGCTGGAAAGGGGTACACTTCTTCCACACACACCCTTTTTTTGAAGGGGAATAGTTGTGTGAATCAGGCATATGCAAGCAGAGGGAGTGTGATTGACAAACACTTCTTGTAAATGGCAGAAGGGACTTTACCCTTTCAGCTTTGGGGCCATGTGTGATTGTTTTGACCCTTTCAGGGTGTGAGTAGAATTTCCTTTGTTTTCTTTCAATGTCATTGTCATGTAGCCAAATCTGATTGTTTATGCATCATCATGGGCTCATCCACACAGGAGCTTGAAGCTACTTGCATGATGATTTTTTTTTGGGGGGGGGAGGGTTGCCACTATCCACAAAACATCCTGTGAAGCCCATACTCCCCCCCCCCCCCAATTTATCCCCCATGGATAAACCTGATAAAACCTCCAGCATGAAATTGCTTGTTCCCTGATGTGCATTGTGAGGTCCCAATGTGGAAGGGCTCTTTTTTTACACGTGCAGACATCTCATTGGGTCTTGTTTCCACCAGCTGTTGCTGAGGATGTGGTTGTGGTACACACATACACACACAGCTGTTTTGTGTGAAATTGCTGTTGTGCAAAACAGCTATATTAAAAATGAAACTGGCCCTTCAGGATATAAACAGGAATTGGCAGGTACAGTAGGAAGGAAAAAGAAAACACTCGCTCTCCAAATCCCACCACTCAAGAGTGCTATCTTCCCCCCACCCCCAGCCCATTTTGTCTCAGGTATGTATGCCTGTGTGTGAAATGCATTTACGTTTAATTATTGACTGCCCAGAGATTATTAGTTATTGGGTAGTATAAAAGCACTGTCAATAAAGAAATGAATGAATGAACGAATGTTACCAGTCCAAGCACTTGTGCTATTTTGCCTGATGGCTTGACCCTGCCAAGTAGCATTCAGCAAGATTCACTGCCCCTCTCGCACCCTGCACCCCCAAACTGACTACTTTGACAAAGCAGCTCCCCCCACTTGTGCCTCCTGATGGGCTTGTTTCATGAAACCTGAGTGGGTAGAGGGGAGATCACAGTTCTCTATCTCCACTTTCAGGATCCCATCCTGAAATAAGCTGAAGCCAGATCATAGTAGGGTTGGAGAAAGCATCCCTATTGGTGTAGTGGTTAAGAGTAGTGGACTCGTAATCTGATGAACCGGGTTCACTTCCCTGCTCCTCCACATGCAGCTGCTAGCAGGGTGACCTTGGGCTAGTCACACTTCTCTGAAGTCTCTCAGCCCCACTCACCTCACAGAGTGTTTGTTGTGGGGGAGGAAGGGAAAGGAGATTGCTAGCCGCTTTGAGACTCCTTTGGGTAGTGATAAAGCGGGGTATCAAATCCAAACTCTTCTTCTTCAAACTCTTAATATCCCTAGCAACAAATAAAAACACATATGGAAAAGTCACAGCCTTTTATCCATTTTATTTCTAAACTGCTTTGCATGGCAACTGGGATAGGGGAGATCCTGAAAGAGAAAGACTTTTATTTGGGATTGCCAAACAATCACCTCACCAGGGCTCTGTGCCTTGGATGGACAGCTTGACAGGAACCAGAGTAGGAGAACATGTTCACCTGTTGTATGCCTATCTTGGGCCCTGTCTGGAACAAGCTAGGTCACCAGGATGCTATTATTGAGGAGAGAAAGGGGAGGCACAGAATATTCACCAAGCGTTAGGCGGCAAGTGGAGCACACCCGAAGCCCCTGAACCCAGATGCACCAGCAGCTGTGCTTGTGAGGAGTGAGAGAGAAGAGGGAGTAGTGGCCACCTAAGTGCTCAGACAGTGCTCAGGTCTCAACCACTCCTCACCACCAATCATCATGGGGGGGGAGGATTCAGTGACTGAATTCTCATTGTTTTGCATTTCTGTTCATTTGGGCTGTGATCTTCTAAGGTAGATGTGCTCATGACTGTTTGGACAGCAGTGGTAGCAGCTGGAGGGGAGTGCCTGGCCTTTGTCAACAGGGCACTTGACCTGAACGTATTCACCTATAGTAAGGTATGTGTGAGAGAGGTATGGGAGACAGTCATGGCATATCATACTTGGCCCCAATGCTTTCTCTTCCTTTGCTCACCTGCTCTGCCCTTGCACCCTCAATTTTTGGTGTGGAGCCTGGTGTTTGCAGTCTCCAGTTTGTGGCTGGAGTCCCAGGTTGAGGGGCATGTAAAGGTTCTTAGAAAGGAAATGCTAGCAGTGTGTTAAGTCCCCATGTGTGTTGCAATGTCAGGCTGCTTGTGCAGGTCTCCCTTTTGTGGCAAGGGAGAACTACCCCTTGGGAAGTCTAGGTATGACACGAGGCCAGAGAAGTATTTGCCTTATCCTCCTCTTAGGTTTACATACAGTGGTACCTCAGGTTAAGTACTTAATTCATTCTGGAGGTCCATTCTTAACCTGAAACTGTTCTTAACCTGAAGCACCACTTTAGCTAATGAGGCCTCCTGCTGCTGCCACGCCACCGGAGCACGATTTCTGTTCTCATCCTGAAGCAAAGTTCTGAACCTGAAGCACTATTTATGGGTTAGCGGAGTCTGTAACCTGAAGCGTATGTAACCTGAAGCGTATGTAACCTGAAGCGTATGTAACCTGAAACATATGTAACCCGAGGTACCACTGTACCAGTGGGTGATGTGCTGTGATTGGATGCTGAGTTGCACCATGCTGGTGTGGACTCAATGGAAGGTCAATTTCCCGCACTGGATTTGAGGTGACATTAAAAACTGTGCCACAGATGGAGGTCCAGCTGTGGATTGTAGGGATGTAGGATACAACACAAGTGTGCCCCTCCACAGACCTGCCATGAGGGTGCCCTGTTTCAGCCTTTCCTTCAGCATACTTGGTGTTCCGCTTGTGTAGTGGGGCTCTCAGTCAGTGGATGTTTAGTGTATGATTGTGTCCTAAGTTTCTTCCATCCTGTAGCTGAAGGCTGTGCAACACCTTGCAGGAATGTCTTCAGTTCTGACCTGACCCCCCCACCCTCCACTCCCCTTCATTTCCTTAAATAAGCCACTTTCACAATGGTAGAATTTTGAGAAATCTAATAAACATCGGTTACAGGAGGTGCCTGCAAAGACAGCTTTAATCAAATCCAATCAAATATTTTTTAATAGAATGCATTCATCATTCATTGGGAAAGGGGACAAAAAAAAGAGAGACCACAATGTGAAAATAAACATGAAAGCCAAAGGGCAATTGTCTTATTTGCAATTTGCATTGTTTAGATGGTTCTCCCACGTGCTCCTGTCATTTAAAGTTAATAAAGTTGTGTCCTCTGGCAAGTTAATATGAAAATAGCTTGTTGGCTCAGCAAGCAATTTGTCTTTGTTGCACAGCAGAAATGCTTTGTTTCCCATCAAGTACGCAGGAGTGGAACAAAGGGCTTTAAGGCTGGGATTGGTGCGCACTTAGCAATGAAACATCCTTCCAAATGATCATCAGTAGGTCTTCCCTGTAAAGTATAGGATCAGGTAAGACTTCAGTCAAAGGCTCACTTGCTAGGGAAATGAATGCAATGGACTTACTCTGAGTACACATGCTAATGATTGCACTGTACTCCTCGGATAACACCTATTCAGCTAAGTTTTATTCAGAGTACACCCACTGAAATGAATTAACATGACTAAGTTAGATCCACTGATGTCAGTGGGTCTACTCTGGGTAAAATTGTGTTGAATATCACCCCTTGTTCTGATATGACCTCAGCTCTAATTATTCCTGTGGTTGAACCTGTTGCTTGGTTGGTTTGAAAGAATAAGGATAAAGGGAGAAGCAGAACAAGTTATGTGCAGTGCCGCCTGATGTATGTCTGCTCAATAATACATCCGACTGCATTCAGTAGGACTCGGAGTAAGTCTTGAGCTACAGCCAGAATGTCTAAGTCAGCAATCCTGTAGACACCTACCTGGGAGTGTCTACAGCAGTGGTTCTCAAAGGGTGTGGTGCAACACAATGATGTGGCAAGAGAGGATGGCAAGTGTAGTGGGAAGATTCAAGGACAATCAATATATTTTGGGAATGATTCATGTTCTTATGTAGTTGCATTTCTGGGTGTCCCATGATCATATTATAAAGTAGTTGTGTTTTATGTTATAAATCAAGCACTGCTAGGAGTTGCTTCTTATTGTTCTCCAATGTATTTCCTATCAATAAAAAAACTGGTGGGGTCCAAGCAAAGGTTTATTCTGAAGGTGTGGCCCAGAGAGAACCACTGGTCTGGTCTATAAGATTACAGGCTTAGACATTCTGGTTGTAGGTCAGGAATGGGAACCTAATTGACTTGAACTACCAGTAGTCCTTACCATTGGTTGTGCTCACTGGGGCTGATGAGATCTGGTGTCCAACAATTTCTGGAGGGCCACAGGTTCTTCATCCCTGTTGTAACTGAAGCATTGTTCTAGAAACAGGAGTCCCATATTTAGATGCCAATTTATGCCCCTTTAACCCCATGAATTCTGTGGTATACTGACCAGATGCATTTCCCCCCTGATAATAAAGACTTTCTATTCCTGAAACCCAAAGCTGTCTGAGGAATGGTATTTTCTTAACTATGCAGTTATCCAATTTTGCGTGCCTTGAAAGAGAATCAGAAAGGAAACATTAAAACTTCTGAGGTTTTTCACATTTATTTTTAAGCACATTTTTCTTGACTTTGAAAATAAACACCTGACTTTGGGGACAGTGTGTGGTCACAAAGTCTGGCTGACACTCAAGGAAACTGTTTTATACTTAGTTGTGATCCTAAGGAGTCTTGGACATAAATTCCAGTGCGATCAAGGAAATAGCTTTGGGAGGAAACTCTTTGCATATAGTTTCAGAAACTTTGTCTGAGTAAAGAATGCAGGATTGGATAAAGGAGCTGCCTCATCAGCAGTGGATTTAAGGGAGCATGACTGATTCAGTCACACTGGGTATGGAGCCTTGGAGGTGCCACAACTGTGATGTAGAATGGAAGATAAGAGGTGCACAGCAGAAATTTGAGACCCCAAGATCTGCCACTGGCCTCAAACATTGCAGTGCAATTAATTATTTTTTTTAAGTGGCCATAATAATTTTCACATAGGTACAATAGATCTTGGAGACACTTTGATTTCTGCATGGTTTTATTTAATCTATCCTATAATTCATCACCACAACCACCGTTCACCATATTGTGGTGATTGGAGTGGCTTCAGAAAACAATACACTGCAATTAAAAGCTAAACCAATCCATCAAATTGAAACTGTGGCCACAGAGCTATTTGACACTTTAACAGATCGCTGATCTGCACTGAGACAGCTTTTTGAAAAGTTGTAGTCCAACTCAAGTACATGTGAGTCTGCCCTAAATTGCCCTGATTTGCCTCATTACTCAAGGTACACAGAAAACAGAGTCACACTCATAGAGCTGGATTCAGCTAATGAGTCCTGATAGCAGAAGCCTGTGGAAGGTCTTCTGCTAGTGCAGTGGGACTTTTCACTCATGTGTGCTCCTCACATTGGCTTTGGAGTGGTCAGGGAACCCCAGAGCAGTACATGAGAGGAGAGATTGTTCCATCCAGCAAGCTGAAATGCAACAATCTCCTTAACACCACACTGAATTCCTCCCCATGCATTTATACATTAGGATCTAATGTCTTCAGGAATAAGATGTCAGAGTGAGATCAGTAAAAGGATCCCATACTTGCCTTTGGGATTTAGGAAGTAAGAGGGGAGACCCACCGGTTCATGGTGCCATTCTTTTTTGAATAACTTTTTAAAAATAGCATTTAATGTTTTCCATCTCGCTCCTTAGAGTAATTTAAAAATAGCCTTAGATTAACCTTGCATGGAAATATATGGAGGTTGAACTGTTGATGGGCAAGTTCAGTAAGTACTCAGTATAGTTGGTGACTATTCTTATACAAAAAATTCAAAGCCAACAAAGCACCTGTTTGATTCTAGTTCATATTTTTTATAGACCAAAGCAATTTGCAACCAATTTTCTCTGAAGTAGATATATCAGGACTACTTGGGAGTAAGATTTGAGGATCAGTTTTACAGCATCTATTCCATGTCTCCTACAAAGCTGAAGATAAACAGTGCAATACTATTCATGTTTACTCAGGAATAAGTTTCACTGTGTTCACGAGGCTTACTCTCTAGTATGAGTGTTTAGGATTGCAGGCTACCCAAAGCTTTTTTGGGGAGGGAAGAGCATTTTCCTGATAAAACTTTTGGCCAGTATAGAAATCCCATCCCTAATTAAGCTCCAAGCCATTAAAACTAGCAAATACAACATACGGATGTTTATGTTAAAATATCCTAGTGGAACACGGTGTTTGGAACATGCAATTAGAAGAGCACAGTGGCTTTAACATCAGTCTCTCTAGTTGTTCTCTTGGGTTAGTTTCTATTTTTTACTTACATAAGAGGACAACAGTGACCTCTACAGTTGAAAATAAAACATTAATGGACCTACTAGAATGGAAATATTTAGTAACGAAGCATACATTTAAAAAACGATGCATAGAAACACTTTCATGTTGCTTTTCTAATGAGAAATCAAAAGTTTAGTAATATTGTGGACAGAAGCTGAGTAGGTCAATCTGATTAAGCTCTTTTATTTCTTAAAAAAACCCCAACAAGACAGTGATTTTGAAGACTATAGGAAAGCAGAGTGTGCTCTTCTAGCTAATCCCCCTGTTAGCCAGTTAAATTCTTTCTGCTTGCTTGTGGATCAGAATCGGAAATGAAACATGTCTGCAGTGCTGCATGTTGATTCAAGGGGAACAAAGTCTCTTCCCTGCTCCCACCCATACCTTCCCTTAAGAGCACATCTCTCCCATTGCAAAGGCAGATCACCCACTGCAGAGATCCTTATTTAAACACAATAGCGGGGCTTTAAATTTGAAAGCGGTGACATCTCAATGGATGGATCCATGTGGGCTGGATATTTCGGGGGAAGCTGAGTGCCTGCAGCAGCTTTCTCTGCATTTCACGTCTGCAAGTTCCTAGGTTCACAAGGGAGAAATTGGGAAAGGAGTGAGTTGGGGGGGGGGGGAGCCAGTCACAATGGCCTCATTGATTTAAAAAATTGAGGAATCGTTGAACAAGTCTATTGAGCAGGCAGAGTTCAATAGCAGGTGAAGCTTCCCCCGCCTGCCCCCTTCCTTCAGTGTAATGTGACTTTATAAAGCCTGAGGGTGAAGGAAACCTTATGTAGGTTGTGTTAAAAATGTAGGGGAGTAAGTTACAAAGGATGGGGTGGGGGTGGGGGGAGAAAAGAAATCATTACTAAGGACGTTAGGGTGAAGGGTTGTATTTGAGAGGTGCTATTTTTGCCTTCTGATCCTTTGTTTAGCCTGCCACAGATTCAGTTGCCCACTGGAATGCCATTATCCCGTCAGTCACTCCAAGATCGTCTATTTAGTATGTTTTAATCTTGCCTGCCTTTGTAAAGCTGCCACTGGATTTGCGAGAGGAAAAGAATGCCACTATCTTAGGCAGCGTTCTGCAAGGAGATGAAAGATGATTCAGTATACTTTTCTTTCAAGGATCTCTGTGTGTATGTGTGTGGGGGGGTTAAGTACTGGCACTCCTCGATGCTTCAGACCTAGGAAGTTTTGTGTCTTCTAATTAATACTGTTTCTTTGCTTACACACATCTTCCCCCTCCCTCAAAAGGCAGCTACGAATGGTGGGAATCAAAGCAAAGGCCAAAGTTTGCACTTCCTTGAAAAGGGCTTGGAGAGAAGCCTGTTCCAGCAGCTGGAGGCAGCTGTGGAGCCCCTGCTTCCTGTACGGCTTCCCGTCCTCAGTGCCTCAAGCTCTTCCTCACATGAAAAAGTTGCGATGGAATCTGAGCCTTGGGGACTGAGCACTTGGCTGCTGTTGTGGCCTGTCTGCGCGTGAGATGGCTTAGCAAAATGCAGGGTCCAAAGGGCCAGAATGGGGTGCATCACAGCTCTGAAAGAAGCCGTAGTGCTTGGCATGCCATCCATCATTTGGAGAAGGGTTGGGTTGATTAATATGTACTGTATGCAGGTTACATTCAAGGTGACAGTAAGCACATTTAAGCTTTGAAGGGATTTGTCTGTTACATCTCTGTACTCCCCCGTCGCACTCAGTCTTCTTGGTAGAAATCAGGAGCAGGAATTGGGCTTCTGTTCTTGATCTCCTGCTTCTCTTACCAGCGGCGGGGGGCAAATTTCCCAGTCGGAGGTGAAATTCAGCATTCAGACAGCTGTAGAATCTTCCACTCAGGCCAAAATCTTAGAAACATAGGAAGCTGCCTAATACAGAGTTAGATTGTTGACCCATCTAGCTCAGTATTGTATATACTGGCTGACTGGTAGCAGTTCTCTAGGATTTCCATCAGTAGTCTAGAGAGAATGAATCGTGGTTTCACTTGTCTTAATACTAATGCACAGGGCATAGAAAACAAGCAAGATGAAGTTGAGCATTTAATAAAACATGGCAAATATGACCTAATAGGCATTACTGAAACCCTGGTGGGGTGTGACTCATGACCAGAATGTAGAAATTGAGGGGTGTAAGCTATTCAAAAGGAATAGACCAAACAGGAAGGGCCCACCAGCAGCATTATACGTAACAGAATGCCAAGAATGTAAGATCCAATAAATTACTCAGTTGCCTTTCTGACAATTTCATTTCCTAGAAGGTGGTGTCTTCCAACTCTGCAGTTCTACAAAGAAAATAGGACTTACTGAATACATGTATCTAGGAGTTCACTTTCAGATATTTTCTTCTCCCTGCTGGGAGGGGAGAAAAGAATGGGGAGAGATAAAGTTTGTTAGAAACATAAAGGTAAAAGGTCCAGTCATGGCCGACTCTGGGGTTGCGCGCTCATCTCGCTTTATTGGCCAAGGGAGCCGGCGTACAGCTTCCGGGTCATGTGGCCAGCATGACTAAGCCACTTTTGGCGAACCAGAGCAGCACACGGAAATACTGTTTACCTTCCCGCCAGAGCGGTACCTATTTATCTACTTGCACTTTGACGTGCTTTCAAACTGCTAGGTTGGCAGGAGCAGGGACCGAGCAACGGGAGCTCACCCCGTCGCGGGGATTCGAACCGCCAACCTTCTGATCGGCAAGTCCTAGGCTCTGTGGTTTAACCCACAGCGCCACCCACATCCCGTTAGAAACACAGGAAGCTGTAATTAGTTCATCTAATTCAGTACCCTCTGTGCCAGCGGTAGCTAATGTGGTGCCTCTAAATGTTGTGGACTACCACTCCCACCATTCCTGATTATTGGTTATGTTGGTTGAGACTGTTGGAGTAGTAAACCAAAATTTGGAAGCCTTCAAATGTGGCAGAAGATCTGCACCTCTCTGCCCTTCATTAACATTGCTCTGTTAGGCTGCAATCCTAAACTCTCTCACCTGGGCATACTCAGTGGGGTTCACTTCCAAATAGGCTTGTACTGATAGGTTTGCTTCATTAAGTCCAATGAATTTAATGGAACTTATCTCTGAGTAGACATGCTTAGGACTGCACTGTAAACTCAACTAACAAACATTTTAAATATTTGAACTCCTCCGGAATAGTGTTATGGATTCCACTATTTTATCATTTCCCCCCTTCTTCCAGGCTCCCCTTCTCATAAGCAGATGTGTCCTTTATGCAGATGTGTATTTACACATATGCAGTGGCGTAGCGTGGGTTGTCAGCACCCGGGGCAGGCAAGTAATTTGCGCCCCCTAACCCGTGGATTTGCGCCCCCTAACATGTGGATTTGCGCCCCCTAACCAATGGGTTTGCCCTAACCCCAGATGTTGCGCCCGGTGCGGCCGCCCCCCCCTGCACCCCCCACGCTACACCACTGCACATATGCATCCCTGAACTGGTATCAGTAGACTTGGTTTTATGTGCCAGTTATCTCCTCGGAAGGGCATCATAGATTATTGTTTCAGGGTGTGTTTGTAAGATGTTATTCTTCAGACAGATGGCAATCCCTGTGCCTGTAGTCTGGCTTCAGGCACAGAATCCTATAAAAGCAGCTGTCGGCTCTGTAATGAGCTTTTGAACTCTGACCTGTCATTCGGAGGGTCGGGGTTTTCACAGGCTGGCTGTTGGGAAAGCAGTGTCTCTTGAATCACACTGTACCCTGTGTCTGAAGCCACAAGGTGATTACCAGGAAATAATTCCATGATGGCAGCCTCATACATCTTTAATTAGTTTATGGCAAGAAAGAAAGAGAGCCCCAGACCAGCTGACTGTGACATCTGGGTGTGTGGGGTGTGTAAAGTGAAGAAGGTACAGTGAAATTGGTAGGGCATACAAAACTTGTTGTGTTCAGTCGCTGGGTGTTTCTTCACCTTTGAGTTTCATGCGATGTGCTCATGCATATTAGACCTCTGGCAAGAAATCCTTTGCCTACACCTGCAAACATCTATCACTCAAACACACACCTTTTCCACTGTCCTCTGTGAGTTGGAGTGTGTGCAGGACCTCTCAGAGGTTCAGAAATGTCTGGGCCACTTCCAGCTTTTGAGGCCGGTAGCCGTAATAAAAAACAAAACAAAAAATAAACCTGATTATTCATGAAAACAATAAGTGGTTTGTTTATATAATCATCTGTCCTGAGAGAATATATATATGTTTATGAACACTTATAAATCCCCAACATGACCAAATCTATGTTGGTTATCATAACAGTATGCCTTTTATCAAATCACATCTCTTATTTGCTGGAATATGCAGCTCTAAACTGAGAGACTTGTGTGTATATTTGGGGCTCTCTTTGAGCTTGAGGCCCAAGTCAGTTGGCTGATCGGCCCTGAGGGTGTCTGGAGATGACTTCTCCACACAAATACAAATGCATTAAAAATGAAGGCAAACCCACCATTCTCTTTTCATTCCCTAAGTTTGACTGCAAAGTTGTGTTGACAATGTGCTTGATATTACCCCATTGACTGTGGACACCACAATAATCCATATTCTGCTGTTTGTCTTCTTGTCAGGAAGAGCTTGTATGGGTTTTGGGACTTTGTAATCTTGCCATAACCTCTTCCTGCTCACTAAACTCTATTGCCCCATCTGCTCCTGACACCTCCTCCTTGGAGTCCTCCCTCTGACCACTTATCATCTTTCCACCACCAGTCCCCTGACTCTGAGTCGTCTTCCCATGGGATTCCCTAGCTGGTGGCTCCTACCACTCTTCTACATCCAGCCAGTCCATGACTGCATCTGCGTGTGGTTTTTAATTTTAATTTTTAAAAGGCCATTCAGCAGAATTGGAATGCAAGCAAAAGTTAACTTCTCTCTAAATACTCTCTCACTTCCATCCTTCTTATTATACATTGACGTCTTACAGTATAATCATAGTGGTAAACACGTCACCTCAGAGTTCAATGGAACTTACTCCACAGTAAGTATGTACAGTGGTACCTCAGGTTACGTACTTAATTCGTTCCGGAGGTCTGTTCTTAACCTGAAACTGTTCTTAACCTGAAGCACCACTTTCGCTAATGGGGCCTCCCGCTGCTGTCGCGCTGCCGGAGCATGATTTCTGTTCTCATCCTGAAGCAAAATTCTTAACCTGAGGTACTATTTCTACGTTAGCGGAGTCTGTAACCTGAAGTGTATGTAACCCGAGGTACCACTGTATAGGGGTTGCAGTGTTAGTAATACACCATGACTTAACCTTTCCTAGAAAGTATCCAAACTTAGCCTAGAAAAACAGTGCAAAGAAAAAAATTTCTGTTACAGTGTGTTCAGGTGTAGTGAAAAGGAATCGATCCGTTCCAGCCTGTGTTTTTCCTATGCTCTGTACTTGTATAAAATAGAAAAGTTAAATCATTGGAATTTATGAGGTTCAACTTCTCTAATTTAATATGTCTATTGATTTCTCCCGACCTCTTTCTTGAATTATAGCCCATCCTTTCCCAAACGCTCAAGTGGGTAACAATGTTGGAATCATCAAACCTTCTAGGATAATCAAAACTATCCTTATCTTTCTCCCCACATCATAAAGTCCCCATTTATATGACTTCTCTGGACACTTTAAAAATATTTCAAATATTTCAAATGTTCTATAGATTCCGTTTTCTATTTCTCCCCTTTCTTCATCACCCTAACCCGATGGAAAAAGCAGGTACTACTGTCAGTTTGTTCATTATTTATCGCTTCAATTTACATCCCACCCATCATCATTTTCATCCTCTGGGCAGCAGAGGAAGTCTTCAGCTGCCCCTTCTGGCAATCAAGAATCTTTCATTTCCTCCAGCCCTTCTGAAGGTGAAGTTCCTGGGTTTGACCAAGCTAGATCTCTCTCTTGCTCCACGCCTACACGCTAATAAAATTCTTCCAAAGTTGCCTGCTTTTGAAGACTGGGATAAAAGCTCATGGGATGAAAGTAGGATGGAGAATTTGAGTACTCTCAAGGGCTACCTCACCTTGGAGCAAGTTACTGCACTGCCTCCAGGCAGCGGATTCTAGAGAGTATATACTGTGTGTGCTATTTTATTGCCTCCAGCCTGTATCTCAGTGCTGACATGTTTGCTTTCAAAAATGAGCTGAGGAGCGCTGTTGTTTTGACTGATTTGCTTCAGGCATGGAAATATGTAGGGCCAGGGCTGAGCCTTTCCCTTGGCATCTAATCTCACCACCAATCCTTTCGCCAGGCTATGTGCGCTTCAGGGCTCAAACTTCTCAGCTCCAATCTGCAAGCAAAAGCCCACACAAACACCATTAGAACAACCCAACCCACTAGGTTAAAAAAGGTGGTAATTAACTGCAAAATTTCAAATAGTGGACTATCATTTGCAGAAGTCTTCACACAGGCACCTGTATTTTGGGGCATAACCTTACTTTATTATCTCTAAGGGATATGTGGGGCTTCTGCAATCAATGTAGTTCTAAGCAAGTTCTCTTGCACTGTTATTTTTTAGGATAAACTGAGGGAGAATTGGGGTGACATGCTACTAAATTTTACTCAGAGCAGACATGTTGAAATTAGTGGGCCTAACTAAGTCATGCTCTTTAATTTCAATGCATCTGAGTAAAACTTAGTTGAATACTCTCCCCCACCCAGCTGAGAATTGTGGGACATGCATAGAATTACCATTTTGACTGGAAACAAGGATAACAAATGATTATAGGAATTTATACCTTCTATCCTGATACGTGTGAATGTTCTTTCCTTGCCAGACAGACAGTGTTGTGGAGGTGGAGTCTGTCTGGGGAGTTTTTTGAAGTAACCTAGACAGAGAGAGGGCTCCTTTCTCAGCCCCTTGGCAAGAAGCTATGGGTGGGTAGCTGGAGACTTAGCAGAAAAGGCCTTGCTGGTGGAGGTCATGAAGAGGTCTTTGGCCTGTTTTCTTCAAGGAACATAAGCATTAATCCCAGTATCCTAGCTCAGGTAATATTACACTTTCCCCCATGAAACTGACCCTGCAGTTTCCATTAGCATTCTCCACCTCCCGCCACTATACCTTTGCCTGCTGTTTAACATTGTTCTGTGCAAGGTGCGGAGGGGAGGGAGAGTTTTGGGATCTAGCCCAGGAGTGGTTGAATTTCAGTGCTGAACTTTTGCCTATAAGCAGCAAATTTCTTGGAGAGGAAAAAAGGTAGGCAAGGGAATCGGTGTGCATGGTGACTGCAAGGTGATAGCTTTGAAACAGTGGCGTGGCTCTCCCTCAAGGGGCATAGAGGAAGGAGGGTACAACATTTGGTAGATGGATAGGTTCCTTGCCTTCCTATCATCACTACATAGTATCAAGCATGTTCAGATGAGCTACCGCATGCTTCCAATGAACGTGTGAGGGGGTAGCCAGAATGTGCTCACTGTCCATGCATTTGGTGTTGGTATGAGAGGGGTCCTATGCGCCTATGGATGGATGAGTATAGGACTTTTCAACAGAAGTAAGAAACCTGGCCAATCAGGGATGCCCCTCCCATGGAATAGACCTATGCAAGTAGACCCTCTTGCACAATGCCACCAAATGTATGGTTAGTGGGGGTGTTGGCATCAAAGAGGTGCGGGTTATGGGTGTGATCTGCTCCCTCCATCAATACACAACAACACTTGTTTGAACAGTCATAAACAAGCAGGATCCTTACCTAGTGGTGTGGCTGTCATTGATCCAGGCTGCAATTGTGAAGGTAACTCTTCCGGCATGGGCTTCATCATGTAGCTCTGATCTGGAGAATATCTGGTGCTTTGCTCCTCTGTGGCTGAATTTAGGAGGTGTGATAGATTTCCACTTCTGTTGCTCTTCTGCAACAGATGTGTTGAATTAATGCCTTGGCTCATAATTGCTTGCATGAAGCACCAAGCTACATTTGCACAAGATGCAAATATGTCTTCATGTTTACCTATAGAATAGATGACTGGTACTGGATCATTTATTTGTCCCAAGTATTTTTTATCCTGCTCTTTAGCCAAAAAAGGCTCCCAGAGTGGGTTTCAAATAACCAAAAAAGGGACAGCTTTTGTCCTCAGGGTTACTATCTGAAAAAAACACAGCACTAAAGGAGAATTGATTGGGAAGGAGAAGAAAATAAGCAGACTCAAGTACAAGTTAAAGTATTTTAATGGCCAGAAGAGAAAGAGCCAGAAACTGCTGATCTGTCAGCAACACGAATGGGATGGTTCCGCACCCCTTCTTTCCAGCAATCATGGTTGCTGCCAAGTGATGGTGGAAAGAGGAGCCTGGCTTTTCAGCAGAGCTGATGGTAGACTAGAAGGTAGAATAGGTTTAGAAGGAGGAGTTGAGGTTAAAAGTTAAAGAAACACTTCTGTAAGGGGACATATGTACTGTACCTTCTTCAGGAGCCCTAACAGAAGGGGTGCTGCAGAGCTGAAGTTCAGGGCAGCCACAACCAGCAGTACTGCTGCCTGGGAAAACCATGAAGATTGCATTAGCACTGATACATATATCTAAAAGTCAAACTACATGTTCATCACAGAGTCTGCCTTTGATTGTAAGTTCTATTTTCATTAATTGCCAGTGTGGGGCCACCAATCTGGATCAGGATAATTGGGGTGGGATGTAAGAGGGGCTTTAATCATTTGCCCTACTGTGGCTCCAGTCTGGATTGCGGTGGTGGTACTCTCTCTCTCTCTCTCTGTGTGTGTGTGTGTGTGTGTATGCCACCTTGAGCTCCTTGGAGAAAATGGTGGGATAGAAATGCACTAAATAAATCAAATAAATACATAAAGTAATAGCCTTGCATCATGACAAGTATGACTTCTGAGGAATTTGGAAATATAGAGAGGTATTCTGTAAGGGTAGTTTTCTTCACAAGTGGGGAAAATCTTCTCTCTGCAGAGCTCACTAAAACCCAAGCTTTTTTCTGAAAGAATAAAAAAATTCCTTCCAGTAGCACCTTAAAGACCAACTAAGTTAGTTCTTGGTATGAGCTTTCGTGTGCATGCACACTTCTTCAGATGTGTGTATCTGAAGAAGTGTGCATGCACACGAAAGCTCATACCAAGAACTAACTTAGTTGGTCTTTAAGGTGCTACTGGAAGGAATTTTTTTTGTTTTGACTATGGCAGACCAACACGGCTACCTATCTGTTTCTGAAAGAATGTTAGACTGGCTGACTTCTGTTGTCTGAGACTTGGCAATAAAACCCACAACATAATGTACCCACCATGAGCCCAGAGAAGCTAAGGAAACAGGGGGTTCCCCTCCTCTTTCTGAGAGCCTGTGTTGGTCTTTGCTGCCATTCCCCTTAACCAATACTGAACGCAGAAAGCTGAACCTTCAGCCACTTAGGTTGCAGGCATAATGACCTCCCCACAACACACACACACACACACACACACACACACATACTTCATACAGTGGTACCTTTGGGAAAGGGGATGATGACTAAGCAATCTGGGACCAGGAAGAACACCAGTGTGCCCCTTGACAACCTCCAATGACGTTTGTCACTAGATGCCTCCCTTGCTCTCCTGGGCACTTAAGTAACTGCCCATTATCCCCCTTTAATCCTTACAATAACAGAGTCAGGATGTCAATGGGTCTCTCTTGCATAGGCCATTCAGAGGAGTGGGGGTTGGTGTGGGAAACAATATTGGACAGGAGTGTTTCGAAAGCCCTGAGAAAGTGAGAGGTACAAGCTGTGCTGGAGTGAGGAATTAGGCAAATTAAGGACACAACACGGCTGCAGATTAAAAGAATCTCTATGGAGCTCTGCACATGCTGGATTAGATTTGGATGGTTACATGGGTTAAGGATTAGTTCCTTGGTTTGTGGTGCTAAAACGGCAGATACTCTGCCCCCCCCCTCTCTCTCATCTGCCCCCTGCAGATTAATAATGTTTTTACCTCTAGTATCTCCTTGTGAGATTTTTATTGTTGTGCTGGAAAGTCAGCAGTTGGAGTCATGCCGGAGGCCTGCCTAACACCAGTATCTCTGGTCTCTTCCTTACTGCAAGGGAAATGGCTAGTGGCATAGAAATCCTCATCCATTTAGATTGAATTCGGATATGAAATTTCTTCAGTTTCACACTCCGAGGTTTGCTTTGTATAGCCAAATGCACGATGGTGGCAAATTCAGTTAATTCTCAAACTCAGCACTGGAAAGAGCCAAGAGATATCAGAGCCAAAATGGGGGGGGGGGGAAATAGGGGAAGCATTCTCCCCTTAAATACTCTTGATGCAAATGAATTTCCTTTGTCCTGTGTGCTGTTTTGTGTGCTGTGGGCATCTGAAGTGCAATTAGCTCCGCAGTTGAGTTGTGAGAGACCCTTCATGCCCCATTTCCCTTCCATTGCTTTTCAACTCCATCCTCAGAAAAGGTATAGGACAAGAATAAGCTGGCTCCATTTCTGGAGGCAGGATGCCTCTGAATATCCATGGCTGAGAATCACAAGTGGGGGAAAGATCTTGGGTCCTGCTTGGAAGCTTCCCATAAACATCTGGTTGGCCACTGTGAGGACAGGATGCTAAATCAGATAGATCTTTGGCCTGATCAAGCAGGTCTGTTCTTATGTACTTACGTTGGCACTGCAGTTCAATTTCATTTTTTAGCTTCAGCCTCTAATTCAATTTCAGCCCTGCCTGTTGCTTTAAATTGTGATTTTGAATGCAGTGGTACCTCGGTTTACGAACTTAATCCGTTCCGGAAGTCCGTTCTTAAACCGAAACCGTTCTTAAACTGAGGTGCACTTTCCCTAATGAGGCCTCCCACCGCCAGTGCCCTTCCACCATTCGGATTCTGTTCTTAGACTGAGGTAAAGTTTGCAAACCAGGACACTACTTCCGGTTTTGCAGAGTTCGTAAACTAAATCGTTCATAAACAGGACTGTTCTTAAACCAAGGTACTACTGTAGTTTGTTGTTAAGTCACTACCAAACCATTTCTGGTATGTGGTGATGAATAAATCAAGGTATATATTATCATCATAAATAGCAAGATATTAATTACTTCAGTTACACCATAAAGCAATAGTCCAGAAATCAGTTGCCATAGCAGGGCAAGAACTACTCCCAGAATGAGAGGATATGCTGTTTCCTTGTTCTGCATCTCTTACGTGTGATCACATTGGTTGTTCATTTGGAACATGTGATTGAAATACAGTGGAATCTCACTGAGATTCTCCATAGATCCAGAAAGCAAAGTGAGTGGTGCAGTCCCAGCATGGTGCCATTCAGTTTTTGTTTGTCTCTGGCTCCCATCAGTCCCAGCCAGCAAGGCCGGTGGATAGAAACAAGGGGAGTTGGAGTCCTCCAGCATTTGAATGGCACCATGTTGGCTATGCCTCCTGCAGCATAGAGTCAAGCTTCAGGGTTGCTCTCCAGAGCTGTGCAGGAGGATCTGAGCAATGCCTGAGACTAGCTTTGGCTAGGTCCGGCTATGCGATAATGCCAGCTTCCCTGCAGAGTCCTCAGAGCAATGTTTGAGAATACAGCCGTGTGTTTTTGAAATGGTTCCTCCGGTGGCTGGCTGCGAAAGGGATCCTAGGATTTCCTGATTTATAGAATGTGTATGCTGACGACTTGGCCTATTATCAGGAGCCCGAAAGCCTTATTTGGCTTCTGGGTCCTACCTTCCAGTTGAATTTTTATGGTTCCTAATGGGCTATGTATTGCACACACTTTTTTGTTTTTGTTTTTGCAAGGTTTTACCAATGTATTTATTTTCTCTCCCTCTCTCTCCATACCAACAACCCAATATACAGCCAAACAAGTCAGATAGGGATATGGAGGTTTGTGTTCAGAGTATGTTAGTAGAACAGCCAGGCGTCGGGGAGCCTGACAGGTCCGGGTGCCGAGGCAACCCTCGGTGTCACACATGCTCATGTATTCTGAGCAGAAAGAATAGCTGGAAAACTTCAGCAGCTGGCTGGGGAGCTTCTCAAGGGGCCAAAGCTGGGAAAACATCTCACACTCTGACCTAAATACATGGTGCAAGCGTTTAATTGAGTCTGATAGGCTTGAATGCCCCTAGTCAGACACAGCCTTGCCATTTGCCAGAGCGACTCCGAGCGAGTTTTGTTGAACGAACTAGATGGGCTCACTCATCCCTGAGCATGCACTCCGCACACCCCCTCCTCCCACACCAAGTTAATATGCTTGCACTGTTAAAGGGCCCTGAACATTTTCATTTCAGGCTCGCAGAGTGGCTTAAAAGGGCAGGCTTAACTGTTGCACTGCAGGACCTGGGACAAAGCTGTGTTCGTGCGCTATGTCCTTTGGTCGAGGTGATGCGCGGAGCTTCTCTTTTTCTGTGTGCTTTCTGCAGTCATCCGTTCGTGGTGTCCTAATTGCAGATGATTAGGAGTCGTTTGGCAGGCTGACAACTGAACTTCCAGTTCCTTACTCTGATGTATGGATATTCCTGGTCTTGACTCACCCATCTGTGCAATGCTGACATTGAAGCTCCTTTAGTCCGAGACGGTTATGTATATTTAAACACACACACACACACACACACACACACACACACACACACACACACAGAGGTTGCCACATCCAGCTCAAGGAGAAATTGGGAAGTGGAAGTGTGACTAAATTTTTTTTAAAAAATCACCAGCTCTGGAATGTCTGTGTATGGCAGCAAGATCACTAGCAGATGGCTTCCTGCTGGTGTTGAAAGTGAAAGCTTTTTGGCCTAATTTTAACAGATTTAACCTGCCAACACTCTTGAAGCAGAGGAAAGACACCAGCTTTCCCATTTGCCCTCAAAGGTTTTCCACGAATACTCATTTTCTGATTATGCAGTGTGTTTTTCTTTCTTATATATCGTGGTACGTTTAATTTCTCTGATTTTGAATACTGTTGGGGAGAGGAGAAGGGTCACAGCCTTAGAAAAAGCTCTAGGGAGCCATGGCTACCATTATTTCATGAAATGTAGTCTAATTTTTTTCTAATATTTTATGAGATGGCTTTCTTAGAATCTCTGTACTTCTAAAGAGCACAAGTTTTAGGCTGCTTAGAATGCTTTGAAAATTTGTGGCCAGTCTCTTGCTAAAGACGTAAGAACCTGTAATGTAATTTGGAACAGGAATAATAATGATGATGATGATGATGATAGCAATAATAAGCAAATATAAACAGTCTTTGAACTTCAAAAAACAAAACATTGTCTCATTATACAGGAAAAAGAAGCTCCTGGTAATTAAATTATGTCCTTGTTGTGAGCTGTTTGCAAGAGAGACAACAGAAATTCTTGCTCTCTTGAGCCTGTCAGTTCTTTGTCCAGCTTCCCCACTTAGCTGTTTACTACCGCCCAATAAATATACCTAATATTGCCTCCTGTGATAAGAATACATTATGAGATTGGTGTAATTTTGTCATTTTCCCCCTGCAGCCTAATTACTAGTAGAGCCGTGAAGTATTTTGCCAAGAACTGCAGGTGGGAGGGGGGTCTGCCGCCACAGGACTCCCAGCAATAGATGTCAGCTGTGTACTGATGCCTTCTTTCCTTTGTCACTGGCTGGAGGAAGAAGCCCAAGGATATTCTAACAGGGAGACTAACCCAGATGCTCCTGGTGTTGGGCACTGGGTGTTCCTGAAGAGCCAGTGATGTGTGACTTGGCTGAGAGATGCCACTAAGGGAACCCTGGCCCTCCAGCCCCCCCCCCCCCCCATTGGGACTCTCCCCAAGCCACAACCCTCACCTGGAGTGCTTTTGCCTTATGTGTCTTTGTCCGGCCTCCTATGCAAAGCAAGGGTCACACACGTCGCTCCACTCACTTTTGCATCTGCCCCTGCCCACTTCTAGTAGGTGGCTCCCAAGGAATGTGGTCCTCAGGTTGAAAAAGATTCCCCACTCCTGCACTGGCCTATTCCTCTACACTTCCTGCCTGTTGTCCCCTCAGCTCCAATAACTCTCTGACTCCCTGGACATGAGGTGTCAAACTTTATCAGCACCCAGGTCTGCATTCCAGGCAAAGGAGAGGAGAGGAGAGGAGAGGAGAGAAAGTTGTGGAGTGGAAGGCAGGGTAGAAGAGCAACAACAAAATAAGAGCCTAGGGCACTAAATGTCTCTCTCTGAGCTGCTGGTAATTATGCTTATGCTTAGCATCTCTCTGAACACATTTTCTGAACTTTCAGCTGGATCTGGCATCTATTAATTTCTCCACCACAATCACCATAGGAGTCAATTTCTAGGGGCCGTGGCTTTGGCCCCCACAATAAAATAATTGAGGGGGTGGGCCCCCACAAAGTTGATGGGCATTCCCATTCAAATGGTGTGTGTGCACCGCATCAGGTGATCGATTATGTGGGGCGGGGCTTACCTGGGCCCCCACAATATTTTATTCAAGTTGGCACCCCTGGCAATCATGGACTGTCAATGAAACCTACGGGCCAATTCACATGGTGTAGTGATGAAGTGGATGAGCTGGTACACAATAGCATTCCCATGTGATGGCTGACTCACAGTCACAGCTCTGGTGTTCTTAACCCAATTTCAGCAGTGTTGAAATGCATGACTAGAGTTGCAAGAATGATTCAGTGGTTCTTTCATTTCAATTCGAGCTGTGTACCCATTGCATCAGGTTGGCTGTTCAAATTGGCCTCAACTGTTGGAATAGATCAGCCTTCCCCAGGGCTATATTTCTAGGGGGGGAAAGGTGCCAGAACTCACCATGAACGCCTCCCTTGCTCTCTTATAATGGCAATGGCACCCACCTGAGTTCTGGTGAGTTCAGGCTAAATAAAAAGCCCTGGTCTTCCCCACCAGTGATATTTTGAACTACAGTGGTACCTCGGGTTACAGACGCTTCAGGTTACAGACTCCACTAACCCAGAAATAGTACCTCGGGTTAAGAACTTTGCTTCAGGATGAGAACAGAAATTGTGCAGCGGCAGTAGGAGGCCCCATTAGCTAAAGTGGTGCCTCAGGTTAAGAACAGTTTCAGGTTAAGTACGGACCTCCAGAACGAATTAAGTTTTTAACCTGAGGTACCACTGTACTTGGGAAGAAGGGAGGAATAGAAATTTAAGGGGGAGATGAATAAAATTAATCAGCCCCCAACCAGCTGAACAGCTCTAAAGTTTGCTGATAATCTATCTTCCTCTTAATTTTAATAAAAAAAATTAAAAAAAGTTTCTTTAAAAATGAAGAGGCTAAAGTAACTATGAACCTAAGGCGAATTCGTAGAAGCTGTGAGCTAAGCATAGGCCATTTTTTTGGCTCATTGATATTTTTTTCCTAGTGTTTTTCCATCAGTGCAAAATATTTAAACTCCCAGCCCATAAATCCAAGATCTTAGCCATCAGGGAGTTGTGGGGAAGGGGGTGGTGGAGGAAGTAGAAGTCAAAAGACAGAGAGCTCTGAGTACCTTAAAGGTCTCTGATCAGGATTGTGTTTCTCCATCTTTTGAATCTGCCTTTCACACTGGCCATTTTTATAGGGCCATTTAATCCCAGGATGTAAGAGAGATGACAGGAGGCATGGAGGGGCTGTAATATCTGGAGTCGGGTCAGGTTTCTCTCTTTCCCTCCTCCTGAGTCCTCCTGGGCCACTGGACTTGGTGACAGGATACACTGTGTCTAACAGAATACATTCAGCTGGCCTTAATGGACTAAGCTGTTTAAATCCTGCTGTGCTTTCTGGGGTAGATGCCCTGTGGCTTCCGCCATGGCTAATGCCGTGACATTTTATACCCTAGTTTAGGTCATGCTCATTGGAGGGAGATAGATTCATGCTTTTCCTTTGTTATGTCACTGTTCCCAAAACAATTTCTGGATCTCTTCCTTTCCCTTCCCTCCAGTATGTTTACTGTGAGCTGGTGCTAGGTCTGATGCTGGAGCCTGTTTACATTTGATCCCATTTCTTATTGCATCTTTGTTTCTCCAGTACACACACACACACACACACACACACAGGCTTTTGAGTGTGATTACTGCTGTGTGAACCACAGGAAAGCTCTTAAAAAGAAGAAATTGCTGGATCTTGACATTTGAAATCTAGCTATTTCTCTCCATTGGGTATTTGTACATTCCTAAACTCTGTTTTAAACAGTTTGGACAAGACCATGGGACAGCTATATCTATCTCTATTGCACTATGCTAAAATATATTTCATCTTCTACAGAGTATTGTACACCCATTGGCTTAACCATGGTTTATTTTCCTTAGCAATTGCTTGTTTTTCTTGACCGTGCTTAAGCATTAGGCTTGAACGCCTTAACAATGTATAAGCATTAGCCATCAACTCAAATGTGAAATATAGGGGGTTTAGAAAATGTGGTTTGTATTGGCCATGTTTAAAAGTTGCAGTGAAACCTCTGAAGCTCATCTAAATGTGGAAAGTTGTTCTTGGTAAGCACTGTATTGAAAACTTGCATGTGGATATTGCCCATCCATAAAATATTGTTCTCAGTGTGATATGATTTGGAAAGCACATTCTGATGTGCATCCTGGTGTGTCTACAGCTGGGTCATAGCTTTGTTTGCCCTCACTTATGCCACTAATGGGCCAAATCTTTTTGGCTCTGTCTATGCTGTTATCAAATTTGGCATGTGATAACTGATTGGTTGGGCTCGCACAGTAAACGAGCAAAAATTTGCCTTGTTAAAATTACAAAATAGCACCATCTGCAGCATATATTTGTGTGGTGGTGCTTGAGGAGAGAGTCAAAAATCTCCTAAGAAGTATAAAAAAAGAAAGCTGATCCCTTCGCTAAACATACAGTACATTCATCAAAATCAGACTTATATTTCTCCCCTATAACTGAAATGATGAGAAGATAAAGAGATAGGTATTTGTCCTTTTTTTATTCAATCAAATAGAAGTGCCATTCTTGCCCAATGGGGATTCATGGACATTATTTAAATAAACAAAATTTAGATAACAGAAAGACTCTAAGCCAGAAAAATTGGTCAAGGTGCTTCTAGAGCACCTTCTAGAGAAGGTGCATGTGCAATTAGTGCTCCTTATGCATCCATGTTTCTGCACGATGTTGTTGGCATAAAAATACTAGCCTGTATTTCCTTACCCCCAGATATATCCTTATTTCCAGATATACCCTTTCCAGAGAAAATCTGATTAGTAAAAAAAATAAAAACCACACGCCACCCTATTGCCAATGTCCAATTTACAATATTTTGATGACCTGGTTGCAAATTAAGACCCTATCTGGGATCCTCTTCAGTGCTATAGACCAATGAAAAACCAGATATTGAATTACATTAACTATGAATTCTACACAAATCAGTGTAGAATGTCAATTAGCGTTGAAAGTAAACATGGTTCTAATCTTGGATGTGCAGATAATTTTAGAAAAGAATCTAAAGAAATGGTGGGAGGGAATTGCAGCCTCCATCTGCTACTTCAGTACGTTCTTTGAGCACATTTGCTCAGACACAGTTGCAGGCTTCTTGGTCTTGACACTCAGCCGTGAGTTAGAAGAAAAATGATTTTATATTAGCCAGAGCACATTAAATGAACCTCATGCCTACTTAATCCCTCCCATCAAGACAAAAGCTTGTCCACTCAGCCCCAGCTCAGACATGAATTCCATTCGTAGCTGTAGGCAACACCCACCCCCCCCTTAGCCTTGCCTTCAGCCTCTCTCTCAGCCTCAACCTTAGAAAAAAACAGTGGCCTGCCTTACAAGGTTGTTGCAAGGATTACGGTGGTACCTTGGGTTACAGACGCTTCAGGTTACAGACTCCGCTAACCCAGAAATAGTACCTCGGGTTAAGAACTTTGCTTCAGGATGAGAACAGAAATCATGCGGCGGCAGTGGGAGGCCCCATTAGCTAAAGTGGTACCTCAGGTTAAGAACAGTTTCAGGTTAAGAACAGACCTCCAGAATTAAGTTCTTAACCCGAGGTACCACTGTACTGAGAAAATGGGAGAGGGGGTATTTAGGAAACTTAAAAATGCCAAGCATTTTTACCACACTTTGCTGAGCTGATGACATGCCAGAGAGTGTAGACAACTAAAAAAAAGTGCATGGGAGATGGAAAAGTTTGGGGAGGAGGGAGGGTAGGTAGAAAAAGAAAGAGACTGAGAAGCAGGATCTGGAAGGAGGGGCTGGGGAAGGAGGTTTGAGGGAAAGGGACTGAGATGATAATAGGTTAGAGAGGGCCTGGGGTGACATGCTATGTCCTTTTAAAATGTGGGTTTGTGGGGCGTTATTGGGTTGTTGTTTTTATTTTGATTATGTATTTTGTGGTTTTATATTTTGATTTTATTCTGTGGACCACCCTGAGACCTCTGGGTATAGGGTGGTAAATAAATTCAATCAATCAAATAAACAATAAAATATTTTATGGTGCTTATGGGCAAGAAGTGCAGTATGAATCGAAGGAAGTGTGAGTGCTAGGGAATCTGTTGGAGAGACAGGATGATGGGGTGGAGTCGAGCAAACAACCAATGCTGCTACATACAGGAGTTAAAGAAAAAGAAGAGTCAAGGAGAAAGCAGGACCTCACTCAGAATCCAGGATGGCAAAAGCTGTGTATTTTTGGGCAGAAAGGCTTGGAGGGTTGGGATCTGTGGTCCAGAGAGCCAACCAGACACTAATACATGAAGTCAGTGGGCATTTCAGCACTTACACCATTAATAGCTGTATACTTGCTGGGGTTTTTTTCAGATTTATTTTTGCATGTTTCCACATGATGTTGTTGGTTTTTATTCAGATGATATTCTGGAGTGACATACTCAAAACACCATTCTTTTCTTTCTTCTTCCACAACCCCCTTGACTTTTGTGAAAGATCTGGAATGGGTCCACTTGTGTGGCAAGTATCCAAGCATCATCTTGGGGTTGGTGGGCGTGATTTGGGAGGCATCTGTTTTGCACCTACTTCCCTCTGCCTGCTGTGAGTTGTCCATTTGTGAGCTCAGTGCAGAGGAGAGATAATGGCAGATACAGACTACGGTGCTGAGGCAATGTGCTGCCCATGACAGCAGTCATTAGCTGCAGACAAGCTTTCATCACAATAGCCAGGTTTGCCATGGCTCAGACAGACACATAGCTTCGCTTCTCATTTTGCAGTATGCTAGGTATACATGCACCAAAGGTATACATTGCAGTATTCATGCACCAAAAAGCAGTGAAAAGGCTATCCCTGTGAACATGCTCGTAACCCCAACACTTACTAGCTGGAGGTACATGAGGAGTGTACCTGGAGCGGCTATAGCCAGAGAACTCAATTTAGGCACAACCTGACATTGGCACTGATTGGAAAACCCCACATTTACACTCTAAAAACAGCAACAAGTGACCAAAGGTGCAGACAAACAGCTCCAAATTCACTCTTGAAAATGACGTATCAAACAGCCAATGAACCACTGTAAATGGTAAGTGTGGAAAGGCCTCATACCTTTTTTAAGAAACAGACTTCTGCCGATTGTGGTTTCTACACTGTCATTTTGGTATTGTAACTTGGCGGCTATAAAGGGAGAAATGAGGGCCCAGAAGTGAGGAGCAGAGACCTAAAGTCACATCAATTTGAGCTAACAACAATTCCATGTATTCCTGTTTTATTCCACTCTTCGAACTCAGGGATCACACAATGAAACCTATCTCACCAGCTCCAAAATCCAGGAAAAACTTTCACAGCGCCTACATGCCCCCTGGCTATGGGTGGGAGAGAAATTCATTTCAATTTGCATTTAAAGGCAAATGTACTTTACATTAAACAACATTCCACACACTTCAAATGCAACTACCAGTTTCCATTCACATGTTCTTTCTCAGTTCACTAGAGCTCAGATTCACTGAAAGTATAGCACACAACATACTAAAAGTGTGAGTCACTTTCTTTGACATTTTGATTTATATAATTTTTTAAGTCTTAAAAAAGGGGTGCCAACTTGAATAAAATATTGTGGGGGACCAGGTAAGCCCCGCCCCACATAATCAATCACATGACACAGTGCATGCACACCATTTAAATGGGAATGCTCATTAACTTTGAGGAGGCCCCTCAAATATTTTATTGTGGGGGCCAAAACCTCCACGACCCCTAAGAGTTGACTCCTTTGTCAATATTCCAATAGAAATGGACATAGGATTGAATCTAGCAGGCCTTTAACACACTGTTAAAGACAACATATATCAGAAACGGGAACTATTTGCATATATAATTTGTCCATTAGAAGTAATTCCCATGCTTTGCCAAACTGCCGCTTCATAGGTAGTAGCTGGGTGGCCTGTCTGTCCTGCAGCCAGCTGAAATTTGGCGGCTGTTAACAAAAGGCCTATTAATTCATATCATGAGCTTGAAATATTCTCTATTTATAAGTGACCCAACAAAACCATAAGTGGATTCAAGGGGATTGTATGCCTTTTAACAGACTTTATCTAAGGATCCTTGCCTGGTATTGGATTACCTTTGAGCATGACCACCAAATATGCTGCTCTTCCAACATCAGGAGGCAGCCTTCAAAGTTTTCCTTGTGGTGAGAGTATACTAGAGACAAGACCTTTTTTTTTTGCAACATCTGTTTATTTACAAATAGGCTGCACATGAGGAACCGGAAGAACTATCCAGGGAGACGAGTCTCATATTCAAAGGAGCATCAGTTCTCCTCAAAGCCTTGAATTCCTATAGCCAGCTGCAAAGACTCAAATTTCTGTTTCCTTTGCTGGCTGCTTTGCATTGCCAAACTGTATGCATCTATCCAAGCAAATTTGGTGATAGCTAGGTAGTAGCAACCAGCCATCAAGGCCATTGTGCAAGCAGAATGCTTAGCTATTGGTGCCCTTTACTGAAGCATCTTTAACTAAAGCCTACAGATGGTTATCTTTTATTTCATTTATTGCATGTAAATACACCTTTTCTTCCAAGTAGCTCAAGGTGGTGTACATGGTTCTCTTCCTCCCCACTTCACCATCACAACTACCCTGTGAGGTAGGTTAGGCTGAGAGTGCGTGTCTGGCCCAAGGTCACCAGGTGAGCTTCATGGCCAAGTAGGGATTTGAACTCTGGTCTCCCAGGTTCAACACTCTAACCATTACACCACACTGGCTCTTCATCAAGATGATGCCTCACAATAGCATTTCTGCTTGGCTGATCTGGAACACAGTTGCGGGTATTTCCAGTGCCTCACAAGCAACCTCTGTCAACTTTTTTCATACCTGTGGAAAGGAGATTTACCTGGTTTCAATTTCAGGCAGCCAGCACTTGGGGCTGATTCACGCTTACCATTCTGCCGCCGCCGCCACCCCACTCTTTCTACGCACAGGCCTGCACTTTAACACTCGTGTGTCGGAGTGTGGTTTTCTTTGCCTCAAACTTTCACCACAAAAACCGGCTCTTTAAAGCTGAATTGGAGCAAATATCAGTTTGGATTTTCCACAGATTGACATTTGCTCCAATTGAGCTTTGAAGAGCAGATTTTCACAGGGAAAGCTCTTGAGCAACGAAAAGGGCACTCAGACACCGAGCTTTAAATCATGGGCCATGCCTGGAAAGAGCAGAGGAAAGGTATGTGTGGATAAGCCCTTAGTGTTACTGTTCTGTGTTCTCTCTTATACCTTGTAGATAATTACCTGAGTCAGCAATATCCATCTTGATTCCTTTGTATGTGTTATTTAGATTAGTGTGCCAATTTCCCAGTTCTGGCCCAGGCATTCGTTCTGTTTTTATAACCCATCCCCAGACTCCATTTCTCTATGCATCGTGGACTGTTAATGTCAGTGAGCTACTTTCCTGGTTGATATTCCCTCAAGGTACTGAGGATGATGCCCCCTGCCCCCAGGAAAACCTGTAGGCAAAAGTAGATAAGGCTAGCTTTTAAAATTTTGCATTAAATATGTCTCTTCTTCATTTTGATGGGAGAAAGCTTGTGCACCCATGTGGATTCCCCTTGCTGGTTTCATTGCTATTTCTGGGTTACCCAGGCAATTCACTCATTACACAGAAAGCTGATCCATATTGAGCTGGTTAGTTACATACACTCTGAACTTTTTCATTTAAATATATTACAGAGATATCAGCAGGAGCCAGGGACACTTTGCTGTCAAATGTCAGCCTTGCTATGACTCTATCTTTCCAAACTGAGTAAATTCTTCACCCCCGCGGTGCAAGCTTTAATTTCTCATTATTATTGCTTTAATAAGACCAATACTTACTGTATGTTGCTCATTTGCAACTAAAACTGGAACCATTAGAGCAGTAACTGCCAATTACCTCCTGAGCAGTACAGCATGCAAATACTTCCATTAGTCTCTCTGAAGCAGAGGCATGGATCAGTGGTGCACATGGACAATAATAGAAAAGTACAGCAGGGGTGGACAACTTTTCCAGCCTTTGGGCTGATGACTGCCATCTGAGGAGTGGGGGTAGCCAAATACATAGCATAGCAAAAATGGATGACTGCATAACTTTACAGCAGCAATATTGGTCTACAAGTAACCCACCTGTCCTGTCACATTCAAGCCACATGTTGGCACATTCAGGGTAACATATGGCCAGGTCTCCGAGACAAGATTCAACTTGTATCTGTATCTTTGGGAAAAGCTCAATCTGTGTTGCAGCCGCTCTGAATTCAATCCATTATTCAAGATATAATTAGATTGGTTAAAAAAGAACTTCAGCCCCCCCCATTCACTATAATGGAGAAATCTAAAGACACTCCCCTTTTCACACAAATGGATGAAATTTGCAGGCATAGCAGCTACTGAATTGAGCCTTCCAATTTGTAGCTATATTCAGAAGTTTTGATGCTGGGCACCTTTACATTTTGGGTTTTTTTAGAAAACAAAGGACACATCTACACCCCTTGTTTTCTTGCAGAATTGTCACAGGCACGGACACCCTTCCTCAGGGAATGAAGCCTGCCAACATTCAGGATGATTGTTGTAGTGGTTCTCTTGTAAGGGTAGACTTTCCTATTGGGGGCTGGATAGGTACAATAGGAACCACAGTGGATGGAACTGGTAAAAAGAGCATGGATCCCCAGGGGAAAATGGGATGGGAGAAATGTTATACCCCAGAAAGGACCCTGCTTTCTCCATGGATTTTTGGAGCTACAGGGGAGAGGCTAGCATAGGAAGATGCATATATCCACTAAACTAAAATGCCCCAAACACTGCAACTTTTCTTCATAGAAGAGTCATTACATCCCCTTGATCATTTCAGTTGTCCTTTTCTTAACCTTTTCCAACTCTACAATATCCTTTTTTATATGAGGTGACCAGAACTGTACACAGTGTTCCAAACACGGTCATACCATAGGTTTGTATAATGGTATTATGAAATCGGCAGCCTTCAATTTCAATTCCTTTCCTAATGATCCCTAACATGGAAGTTGGCTTTTTCACAGCCACCGCACACTGGGTCATTAGATTGTTCTATTGAAATAGTGCACACCTGCTGGGGTGAGTAAATCCTACTCTATTTGTAGATCCACTGCCCTAAATAAGTTAGTGTGGCTTAGTTAAATAGACCCCAAGATGGTAAGTAAGCCTCTTAATTCCAGTGACTGCTCGCTGATTGAACAAAAGCAGAGGGTAGTCAGAAAAATGAGCTCTGTTGTTTCATTGGTCCTGTGGGGGAGAAAATGAACACTGGGCCTGATAGTATCTAGAGTCATGCAGCGATAGGAAAAGTGAGGTTGCCTTACAGGGGCTGATCGCAAGGTGCTTGAAATGATTTAATATGCATCAAGAAGAGCCAGGAATGGTTTAATGTGCATGGTGACAGGAAGACTTATTTTATTTTATTTCATTTCGTCTCATTTAATTATTTACCGTATTTTTCGTTCTATAAGACGCACCAGACCATAAGACGCACCTAGTTTTTGTCGGAGGAAAATAAGAAAAGAAAAAATTCTGAATCCCAGAAGCCAGAACAGCAAGAGGGATCGCTGCACAGCGATTCCTCTCGCTGTTCTGGCTTCTGGGATAGCCACAAGAAGCCTCTTCAGGGCAGCGGGTTGAAGACTCCCCCTGCCCTGATGAGGCTTCGTGCAGCTAAGCCAGAAGCTAGAACAACAAGAGGGAGCGCTGCGCAGCGATCCCTCTTGCTGTTCTGGCTTCTGGGATAGCTGCACAGCCTGTATTCGCTCCATAAGACGCACACACATTTCCCCTTCCTTTTTAGGAGGGAAAAAGTGAGTCTTATAGAGCAAAAAATACGGTATTTAAAATTCAGACAAGCCCACTTGGTCTTCTCATTTCATTACGATAGTGATCAGCCATTTAGTTCCAACATTTCTCCTCTCAGAGTAGGCCACATCTGTTATGGCGCACACTGTGAATTGCAACGGTTGTCTAATTTGTCCTTCCATCCATCTCTACTTGTTGAGGCAAGAACTGATGTTGGCCAGCTATTAGGCAGGTTAGAAGTTAGGGAGGTTAGATGAAGTTGCATCAAGCATTTTGAGTGCATTTCTGTGTCACTTTCCTTACTGCAAAAAATAAAAATAAAATCTGTTTATAGAAGGTAAGGCACAAGAGCACCAAGTAAACTTTAATTGTGCCTCCTGGATTTGCTGGGATGTGGTTGAATCTCATTCGAAACAGGAAACAGTCTAGAAACATCTACGGCAGAGGTTTTCAACATTTTTGAGTCCATGGCCCCCTTGACCAACTGCATTCTTTCTGTGGTGCCCCTGTGGGGCTCAGGAGCCCAGTTACGTCACCCTTTGCTTGCAGAGCTGGCAGCCCCTCATCCTTCTTTTGAAAACCCTCCCTTGTGGAGTGTTCCCTTAGCCTCCTCTCCCCTCTCCTTGGGAGTCCCAGGCAGCTGCTGCTGATGCCCCTGACCTCTGAGCTTCTCCCCCCCCCCCACCTTGCCCCAAAGAGAGGTCCCTCCTCTCATCGCCCCACAAGGGCCTGTAACTTGTCTGTCCATTCCCAACAGCAAGGGCTGGGATACTGGATGGCTAGGCTCCCTTGCCTGCTTGCTTGCTTGCTTGCTTGCTTGCTTACTCGAAGACCTCCTCAGCTCCTGGCAACCAGTGCCCCCTGACCAGCCCCAGAGGCACCACTCACATGTAGAGCTTGTAGCCAAGGTGCTGCAACAGACAGCTGTGCAAGACTTTGGGAGGCAGAGATACAAGAGGACATCAGAGGAGGGAGGGAAGGAAGGAAAGGAACAGAAGCTGGTGTTGCCCGCAGCAATCCTATCATTCAAGGCACCCCAGGGCACCATGGCACAGTGGTTGAAAACCACCAATCTACCGTGTCAAAATAGAGTGAGAGCTGGGAAACTGTCTAACAACCGTGCATTTATTGAATGAGGAAAACGGTTGTGTGTGAAGTCCAGGCCCCTATGCCCAAAAGGAATAGGTGATAATATCAGTCAGAATGCAAGAGTTAATCCCCCCTAGATTGCACCCTTTTGAAACTCAACAATCCTAAAATGAGGATAGATTCCCAGTCTGTAAATGGTGAAGGAATAGACAAGACTTGTCCGATGTGCCCTGCTCAGATAACAAGAAGGTGCTGGGAGAACATCTATTGTGAGAAGCGTTCCCTTAAGGGCAACTCCTCCCATGACAGCTTGGTGTCTGTGTTTGTTATGCACGTCCCTTTCTTACGGCCTTCATTACTTGCCTGCTATCTCATGTCATTAAGATATCAAGTTCATTTAGGTACATCCACATTGGCAGTTTAATTATGTCTGAGTATCAGTCCGTATTTTATTCATGGGCTAACACAGGGTGGTTGTCAGACATGGGGCCCAGGAGATAAAGGCAGATGAGCTGAAGAATGCTAATGTCCTGCTGGATCCTGCTTGAGAAACACACACATACTGGTTATTATCCAGCTGATTATTTCGTTCATTCATTAACACCACATACATCAGCTCTCTTCGCCATGGATTATTGTGTACATTCATCTTTCCGTAAACAATTACCTGACAAGGTTGGGACAGGAGGGGCAGGGAAGGAGAATTCCCAGATGGGATTTTCCTGGTTTGGGTCAGCAGTGAAGTGCTGAGCATAGAATACCCCGTTGACACAATCACTTCATTAATCAAATTAGGGCCAATAGTGCATCACATGTGCTTAATGTTCCTAAACAATACTAGACCAGGTTTTATTGTGCTCTGCTGGTGGCTTGGCTGCAATACGGGCCTGTTTGCAGCTTGTTGACATGTGAGGCAAACAGGGAAATCTCAATAGTAACCTCCAAAAAGCATTTCCTTTGGGCCAGCAATGGGGAACCTGTGACATCCAGATGTTGTTGGACTACAAGTCACATGGCCAACGTGGCCAAGGATGGTGATTCCAACAATGGCCACAGATTCCCCTTCCTTGCTTTTAGGGGCATGCACTTTCCTGCATACTCCCCATTTTCTTTTCTGAGAGAATTCTGCATGAGCAGGGATAGTTTGCTTATCCTCAGCCACCTACTTTTCTTGAAACCTTCAGCTCTTTCAGGAGGCTGTTTATCCATAAATGCAGAAAGAACTGCATTTAGACCATTGCCATGCCATCCATAAACATGGGGTTCCCAATTTTTCTGAATTTCCCTGCGGGTAATGGAAGGATGGGATTCCATCCCAGCCTGCACTTGGCTTCCTTTCCAGTGATATCCCAGAAAGCCGGGTGTGGTATCCTGTTATTGAGGAAAGGGGGAATGTCATGATCTTTAACCTTTTACCTTGGGGTGACTGAGCAATATATAAGACTAATCACACAGGTGGTAATAAATTCAGCACTGATTTTTGTCATATATGAAAGTTGCCAGAATGTCAAATGGTGACCTAGGACAAGATCTGTCTCCATTATTTACTGTTTCTCATTAGCCATTGACATGCTTAGTGCCCCCCCCCCCTTAAAAAAGAATATCTAAGTACCTTATGTTAATCTTAGCCCACAGGATTCACTCTCAGTATCTAAAACATTCTGGAAAAAAGATTTGTGCCTGCCCATCCTTACCCCTACCACAAGGTTAGACAGAGGAGCATTTATTGATATGAAAATGGAACATTCAGAGAAAAGATTATTTGGTGTGGCAAAGTACCTCTGAACCATTGACCTTTTAATATGTGGTTGTAATCCATTAAATGAGTTGGGAACTGATGAGACCTAAGCAAAAACTACTCCTTTTCTCCTCCACTTTTTCCTTTCCTTGAATCATATTTGTGAGCTACCGCTGGAGTGTCTTCTGACTCCCTCTTTTATTTTTTTGGATGCCTTTGCCTTCTTTGACTCAAGGGAGCCCTTTTCTTCACATAAAAATTATATTTAACAAATAGAGGAGGAGAGAGCTATTGAAGAATGGATTCTGGAGTGAGTGTTGTGCTCCATATATTTCAGATTGCAGCCCAAGGTCAGCAGCTCTAGTACAGATAAAGATTTTTGTTTGGCCTTGCAGGGGTAGGAAATATACAGCAATCTATAAAGAAGTCATACCTCAGAATAATTTAAGAAATGTTTATTCTCTGAGGGGATCCCTCATATGCTGTAAAACTGTCTTTTGATGAGACCAAGGATAGAGATGACAAAGATCTGTCAGAAAACCATGGTGTGTATATGTGTGTTTCCTTAGCTGAAAATGGTACATTTGTTTTGTGGGTCTGAGTAGCTTGACTTGAGAGAGTTATAGGGAGAATAAGGAAACTACTGTGTGGAATGGGACTATGTGGGATGGGACTGTGATTTCCATTCCATGCTATGGGAAGAACATAGCGGGCTTAAACCTACCCAGCCAAGTTTCTGTATACAGTGGTACCTCTGGTTAAGTACTTAATTAATTCTGGAGCTCCGTTCTTAACCTGAAACTGTTCTTAACCTGAAGCACCACTTTAGCTAATGGGGCCTCCCGCTGCCGCCGCACCGCCACTACACGATTTCTGTTCTCATCCTCAAACAAAGTTCTTAACCTGAAGCACTATTTCTGGGTTAGCGGAGTCTGTAACCTCAAGCGTATGAAACCTGAAGCATATGTAACCCGAGGTACCACTTTACTGCAGAATATAAGAGCAAAGTGTACTGCAACACTCTGCTTTTAATTTCTTGAAAGTACTAACACAATCAGCATTCAACCACTGAAGCATTATTGCAAAGTACAGTTTGTTTGTGTGTAGATAAGGATTTACTTTGTGTCCACCAATGGATGCTTTTGCTGCTGATTTTTGTTCTTGAAATCAGTTATTCAAAATATGGAAAACGAGAGTCCAAAGGCAACTTAAGATGCCCGGAGGAAGAAGGACCACTTTTTTTTTTTTTTTTTTGAGTGCCTGGGACCCTCCCTCCAAAACACAGTACTCTTTGAAGCGTTGTATAGCATTCTCCCCCAAATCACTATTCAAAATCCATGCTTAGATCCTTCTGTGAGAGACTGAAAAGTTCTCTTGAAGCCTGCTGCTGCTTGAGATCAGCCTTGAATTTTCCTCTGCATAAGATATCTTCAAGTTCCAGGAAGGCCCCAGTTGTCTTTAGCACCCAGAGGAAAAATCGAAGGGAAGGCTTCAATTACTAGTATGAAAAATGAGTTGCCTAAGAGGGGGCCCTTCCACCAGCCAGTGGTGCTTGTTTTTAAAACTGAATTATAGAGACGGTTCCATTTCCCCCCTCCTTCCTTCCAGAGACAAATGCATTAATTTTTCTCAAAACAGACAAGAGGGAAGCAGAGGGAAAATAAGATAATAAGAGTTTCTGTGGTGATTTATATGCCTTTGTGAAAAATAAGGCGGACTGGGATAGCCAGCATACCGCCGGTTGGCTGAGGGGGAGCAAATACAAAGCATGAAAAGCTCCCAAGAGCCCAAATAGCATTGTATTGCCGACTGATTTGAAGGAATATATATATATATACATGTGTGTGTAAAATATATGAATGCACTTGTGGGTGAAGCTACCCTTGCCTCAGGGATGGCGTTAGAAGCAGACTGGATGGTCACTCCTCCAACTTGGGGGTGACCTACATCTGATCCAGTTGGGGGGAGATTTTCTTGTTAACATCTGGCGTGAAAAGGAATGTGCTAAGGGGTGCTGAGAGATGCTTTGCTTCCCACAGCCATGCACACATGTTTTCAGAAGAAGACACATGTATACACACACTTTGGTCCACTGGGACCTCTGGTAAAGCAGATTTACCAAGGGTTTTTTTGAACCAACACCAAAACATGTTTCCAATGGGGAGAGTGGAATGAGTACACTCACCTCCAATGGAGATCCCTCTGTCAACACCTGGGTGGCTCAGTTGGTTAGAGTGTGGTTCTGATAATGCCAAGGTTGCAGGTTCGATCTCTGTATGGGACAGTTGCCTATTCCTGCATTGCAGGAGGTTGGACAAGATGATCCTCAAGGTCCCTTCCAACTCTACTATTCTATGTTTCTAACTCTATCATGCCCCTCCCTAATCCATACACTGCACAAGTCCTCCATGCCTTCACTCAGCATTTTTGTCTGGCTGGAACATGGCATCAAGCTGTGATAATCCCCCTTGCTTGCCTGGATGAAAAGAGATGCGTATGGAAACCTTTGGCTGGGATGTTTCCTATGTACAAAGAGACACATGTGTTGCATTGTCCATCCTTTACTTCTGTGGAATGTGGCCTCTGGCTAAAGAACATTTCCCTACTCCCGGAGTGAATAGATTCCTGCTGGATGAGACCAAAGGTCCATGTAGTCCCACAGTGGCCAAGAAGATGCCACCAGGAAGCCCACAAGCAGGAAGGCAGCAAGTCATCACCAGGAACACAATTTTCCTATCCTCTAGTTGTTCATAGATCGATCCTTCAAGTATTTGTTTATTCCCCTTTTAAAGCTGCCCTAGCTGGTGCCCATTGAGGACGCGGGTAGCGCTGTGGTCTAAACCACAGAGCCTAGGGCTTGCCGATCAGAAGGCCGGTGGTTTGAATCCCTGCGACAGGGTGAGCTCCAGTTGCTTGGTCCCAGCTCCTACCAACTTAGCAGTTTGAAAGCATGTCAAAGTGCAAGTAGATAAATAGGTACCACTCTGGCGGGAAGGAAAATGGTGTTTCCCTGTGCTGCTCTGGTTCGCCAGAAGTGGCTTAGTCATGCTGGCCACATGACCTGGAAGCTGTACACTGGCTCCCTCGGCCAGTAAAGCAAGATGAGCACCGCAACCCCAGAGTTGTCCACGACTGGACCTAATGGTAAGGGGTCCCTTTACCTTTAGCTGGTGCCCATCACTGTATCCTGCTTGTCTGTCCTGAATCTAGTAAGATTCCCGTACATCCGGAGGAAATCCAGCAAATGTCTGGGAAAATCCGGACATGTCAGAAGTTGTTTTTCCTCAACAGCTCAACAACTTTGCCCATAAAAGCTGGCAACCCTAACAGCCTGTTAATTTCATGACTGACCCTGAATTCTAGTATTATGAGTATTATTATTATTATTATTATTATTATTATTATTAGAAGGGGTAAAATCTTCTATTTCTGTATGCCATGCATAACTTTATAACTCTTTTCTCCTCACCACCACCAACCCCATCTCTAAATTAAGAAGCTGCCATAGTCTCAAAAGGGCTCTACCTCCTTAGTCCCTTTGCTTGTCCTCTTCTAGCTTTGCGGAATCCTTTTTTGGGAAAAGCAAAGGGCGGGGGAGCAAAACCAGACCTGTCTGCAACCATTCCTAATGCAGCAGCGCTATCGATTTATAGAAAAAGCCACAACAATGCCAGCAGCCCCAGTCTTGCTGAATTTGACTTGTTCCATTCATTTAATTTTAACTATTGAAAAATTAATGCAGCACATTAAATTTAATGATCGCTAATTAGTTTAGCTAGTAAACATATTTAAATAGCCATGCTAAAATAATCACATTAACTTTGCAGATAAACAAAAGGGCAGTTTCCCTCCAGAGAGAATTACAATAAGTCTAAGAGACCTTGGCAAGTTCACGTGATGAGAGAACTTGAGGAAAGCAGAGCGAACGTATGCATAGTGTGTGTAGGCTCATTTGCATGAGACTGAATCCAATTTTAGGCCATGGGGCTTGCTACACAACCATTTTCACATGTGACATTAGCCATGAAGAATTCCAGTACTTTAGTATGGATACTTTTTTGTGTGGATGTTGTTAGTGTAGTTGATTGCAGGTCTATCAAATTTACATTCTAACTAAATGTAAAAAATAAAATAAAATGATGGGGTGTTCATTCATGAGCTTCAGATTTTGTTGATTTTGGGGGGTTTTGTCTTTATTTTATTGCCATTTTCTCAGGCATGTTTAATGCATTTTGTGAAGTATAAATGCATATTGTACCGGTATATGCATTTTACTCTTATAAGCCGCTTTGAATTTCTTCTTGGAAAAAGGGAACAGATGAAAAAAGCAGATGGACATAATTGAAACCTAATAAGATTCCCCCCCACAAGAGTAATGGTTTTTCAAAAACAGAAAAAGCTGTACTTTAAAAAAATAAAGTAATAAAATTGAAAAAAATAAAGTAATAAAATTGATATTTACGTTTTAGAGCAAATGTGATAGTAGATTATAAGATGCGCACACTGGAACATCTTCCCACAATATGTTGACCTGATGGGCCACAATTCATGATTTTAGATTAAACTGTTGAAAAAACCCCAGCAAGCTACAAGGCAACAGATAATTTAAACAAAAAACAAACAAAAAAAACAAAATACAGTCAGAGGGAGGAGGCAGAGAGCCTGGCTTAATATTGATAGCCTACCACCCAAAGCGATAAGAGATGGCAGGTTTGTGTATTATCATTAATCTTTGCAAACTGTTCCAAGTCTAATTTCATTTGGTCCTTTCTTCCTTCCCCTTCCCTCATCAACCCTGCATGGCGAATGCTGCTGCCAGAACAGTTAACCTAAACAGTTAGTCAAATGCTGACTCATCGAGCTGGCGAACAGGGAAGTGTCTGATTGAGGCAGGCAACTTCCTCAGTGGACATAATTGAAGCCTAAGGATATTTCTCTCCTCCCCCCCCCCCAAACAAACAGATTCATGGTTTTTCAAAAGTAGAAATTTGCATATTAATAAGAGGCTGTTCAGACTGATTGGCTTAATGTGTTTGGGGTAAGTATAATTAAATGTCAAGGGAGATATATTATGAAGTAATGAAGCTGGAGGTAATTCATCAGAAATTGAGCTGAGAGAAAGGCATTTCAAATAATAAACACTGTTTTAACCTTCCTTTTTAAAGGTAATTTGCTTAGTCTGTACTAAGACACACCATTTTTTTTTATTACAGAGGCAAATAAACCATGATGTTCTTTGTTTGTTCGTTTTTAATCTCCAAGAAGGTGTTTTTTGGGTTGTTGTTTTTTAAGTATATATCTTTCTAGTTTTGTTCCATCTGCTCGAGAATCAGAGGCAATTATGCTTTAGAGCATTTAATTCCATTATTGCTGCCTCCTGTTGCCCTTTAGAAGTACTTTAGAACCCAAATAACACTGAGGTTGAATGAAACTTCCAAATGGGTGTTTATTATGGGATTGATACTGCTCATGCATGCAAGGGCCTCTTGCACCTCCTTTGAATGCTCAATGTCCGTGGAATGTTCTCCTCCAACTTCTGTTGCCCCACATTTTCTCCTTCCTAAATCCAGAGATCCCCAATGTTTTGAAATTCCAAATATGAGAGTTACATCAATTGCATGCCCTCTCTCTCTCTCTCTCTCTCTCTCTCTCTCTCTCACACACACACACACACACACACACTAAGCCACCTGCTAACTGAGCAAGTGGTGGGAAGCTATGCTCATATGGTGACTTTTTTATGTTTATATATGTTCTTCCTCACCCCTCAGTTCACCAGGAATCATGTAGGCTGATCTATAAGCACAGGAGCTAGCAGAAAGCTCTCTGTTTTTGCATCCGTCCTCACTCACCCACCCCAAAATAGAAGCAACTGCATAGACAGTTTCCGGATATGTTTGGGAAAAAGAACATTGCCATGTGTCAGTTCTAATTAAGAAGTGCCAGAGTTAAAGGGAAATGAGCACAACTTGGATTAATCTAAACAGGTCCATCAGGGAGTGGAAAATCTCTTCTAATTTGGGAGTTGCGGCCATGA